>NW_016690470.1:510523-535171 GCF_001604755.1 Lepidothrix coronata
CTGAGGGACAGGGTGGGATTGTTGGGGTGTTTGTGCAGGGCCAGGAGTTGGACTGGATGATCCCTGTGGGTCCCTTCCTGCTCAGGATATCCCAGGATTCTGTGATTCTTGAACCCCAAACCCTGCATCCCCTCCCATGGCCCTATGCCCTCACCTTCCCCCACTCTCCACAGCCATTTTGCCTGCCTCTCCTCCAAGTACATGTGCCCGGGGGTGCCAGCAGTGATGAGCACCCTGCTCGCCAACATCAACGCCTACTATGCCCACACCACGGCCTCCACCAACGTCAACGCCTCCGACCGCTTTGCCGCCTCCAATTTCGGGGTAAGTCCGATGGTGCGTAAACACTCTTTCCTTCTTCTCTCTTTTCTTTGGGAGGGGGTGGGGGGCTCGGGAAGCAAAACGAGCCGTGCAAAACACCCCGCTCCAAACTGCAGCCAGGCAGCAGCGGGCGGGGGGGTCATCCCCTGCTTGCCCCAAAAATCATCCCGCTCCCGTTTTTCAGGAAGGAAAAGAGCCACCGCCTTCCTGGGAGAAGGGCTAAATTTGCTCCCTGAATTATTGTGGGAGCCTGAGCGGACCGAGATATTGGGTGGCAGCGTGGCAGGAGGGGGACACCTTGGTGGTAAAATCAGAAGCAGGTGGCCAGGAGCCACCGCTGCAGCTCACGGGGAGTTTTGCACGGCCTCGTGCACTTTGGGTGACCCCGGGCCTGCCACAAACACATCCAGCTGTGCCAGCACCCACTGGGTGCCTTTGAGGGCGAGTTTGTGGCAGGGCCGGGTGCCCCTCGGGGATACGGGTGAAGAGGGGCTGAGCTCTCGCCTCGGCTCCCCCCGTGCCATCCCAGAGGCAGGAGCTGGTTGTTCTGGGTGCACAGGGGTCGAGCCGGGGTCAGTGCCCAGCCCGGGGTGTAGCAAGGAGCTGGGTAGCCAGGGACACAGCCAGGGCCGAGCACAGCTCCGGGCAGCTTTGGCTCACCTCCCCGCTCCATTGCAGGGGGTAGCTAGAGCCGAACGAGCTGTGCCTCCGGATCGCACAGGAGGAGGAAACCGTACCAAAAGAACCGCCTTTTCTCTGACGTGGAGGGTTTTAAAAACTTGTCTCTTTCTCTTTTTTTAGAGAGCCTAAGGTTGGGTCCTAAAGTGCCCGGCCGTGTCGCTTTAACCCTGAGTACCCGTCGTGTCCAGTGTTAGTGCTGCAGCCGTTCCTCGGGTGTCGGGGACGCACGGTCCGGCCCCGGGCCTGGCTGGGCCGTCCCGGCGGGCGAGTGCCGAAGGTTTGCGGTGGCCAGCGCAGGCTGCGGGCACGGCCGAGCCGCAGCTGGGCGGGCGCGGGACTCGCTGCCCCGCCCCGTCCCCGGGTCCTGTCCCCCAGGACTCGCAGCGCTGCTCCGGGCTCTCCGGAGCCCCGCGGGTCAGCCCTGACCCGGTACAGCCGGTGCTGGGGGGAACCCAGGGCTCTCGTGGGAGGCCCACGGGGTTGTGCAAAGCCTCTCCCCAGCAGGATGCAAAGGGAAATGACCCCTGACAGCGATTTGGGGCAGTTATTGGGAAGAAATCCTTCCCTGTCAGGGTGGTGAGGAACTGGCACAGGTTGCCCAGAGAGGTGGTGATTTCCAGGGTTTCATCCCTGGAAGTGTTCCAGGACAGGTTGGACAGGGCCCTGAGCAACCTGATCTAGTGGAAGGTGTCCTGCCCATGGCAGGGGTGGAATGAGATGGCCTTTAAGGTCCCTCCCAACCCAAACCAGTCTGTGACTCTGATTGGTTGCTTTGCCCTCAGCTCTGACCCCCAATCCGATCTGCAGCCCAAGGTGGGATTTGTATCCCCCTGCCCTGCACTCCCTGGGTGGGAGCTGGGCTGAGCTGAACTAAAGCCCCTCAGCCCCAAAGGAGACCACCCACCTGGGGCGTTCCCTGCCCACATTCCTCAATGCAGCCCAGTGGGGAGAGCCAGGAGCCCATGGAGGTGTCCAGCTTCTGAAGATGGGCAACCACTGCAAGCCCTTTCCCTGTCCTTTTTCCTGAGCTCTTGGAAAGCCTCAATCCAGGGGCTACAGATCCTGCACCCACTCTCCCAGCTCTTGCCCCGAGGTGGTCCAGTGGTCAGGGCAGACAGAACAACCTGTCACCCCCCAGCAGTGACTGCCAGCACAGGGGACACACGTGGTGTCACCTCTCTGTCCTACACCACACCCGGCGTGACCACACCCCGGGAGCCGCCGAGGGCTTCGAGCGAGCCCCGGCCAGCAGCGAGGACAGGCTCTGCTCTGCCGGCACACCCTGCCCTGCAGGGCTTGGATTCAGGCAGGAGGGAAGGAAGGGCAGCAGGACAGCAGGAAGGAGAGAGATGAGCCGGGAGCAGCGGGGGCTGGGCTGGGAGCAGAGAGAGCCAGGGGCGGGGGGAGGGGGCTCTACCGCCTTTCCCCCGTTTACCTGCCCTGGGGCGTTTCTCCGCAGAAAGACCGATTCGTCAAACTCCTGGACCAGCTGCACAACTCCCTGCGCATCGACCTCTCCATGTACCGGGTAAGGTGCCTGCCCTGCTGCGGTTCCCCCACCTGGCTGATAAAGTCTGAAACAACAGCGGGCTTGTTTCCTCCCCCTCACTCTCCCCTGTGAGAGTTTTGTGGGCAACGCCCCCTCTTTTTTTCCCAGAACAACTTCCCTGCCAGCAGTCCCGAGCGGCTGCAGGATCTCAAGTCCACGGTGGATTTGCTGACCAGCATCACCTTCTTTCGGATGAAGGTACTGCTGGGGCCCCACTTGCCCCGTTTTTGGGGGGGATCTGACTCTCACTGGCCCTGGTTCTTTGGGGGTTGAGGTCACTCTGGCCCGTGGTGCCCCTGCGTGGGTTGCTGGGGGTGTGGGTCTGCCCCCAACGCCACTCCCTCCCTGCATTCCAGGTCCAGGAGCTGCAGAGCCCCCCACGAGCCAGCCAGGTGGTGAAGGACTGTGTGAAGGCCTGTCTCAACTCCACCTACGAGTACATCTTCAACAACTGCCACGAGCTCTACAGCCGCGAGTACCAGACGGACCCAGTGCGTGGGGCAGGGGGGTGCTGGGCAATGACCTTCCCCATCCCCTGCCCTTCTCCTTTGCCCAGTGCTCCTGCTCCCTCTCCAGAGCACTCAGCCCGGTGCAGAATGAGTCCCTAATCTTGGGCAGGGCTTAAAGCTCCAAAACTGCAGGGTTGAGACCACAAGAGGCAAGATGGGGCTGTGTGTGGGCCTCCAGGGTGTTCCCTCCTGTCTCATTGTTAGCTCTGACACAAATCTGAGCCCTGCAGGTGGGATGACTGGAGTCTCCCCTGTGTCCTCATCCCTCCAGACTAAGAAAGGCGAGGTGCCCCCTGAGGAGCAGGGCCCCAGCATCAAAAACCTGGATTTCTGGTCCAAGCTCATCACCCTGATCGTCTCCATTATTGAGGAGGACAAGAACTCCTACACACCCTGCCTGAACCAGTGAGTAGGTGCTGGGGAAGGGGATCCTGCTGCACCCAGAGGGGATGCCCCCATGGAGGCAGTGGGAACCTGAGGCCTTTGGAAGTGGGTGTATAAGACCCATTCTACAGATGGGAAAGCTGAGGCAGGTGGGAAGTGTGTGGGGGATGTCTCTCCATGTGGAAGGCCAGTCCAGCTTGTGTTCATAGCCTCAAGCTCTGCCAGGGGAGGTTCAGGTTGAACATCAGGAAGAATTCATGGAAAAGGGTTGTTAAGCATTGGAAGGGGCTGCCCAGGGTGGAGTCACCATCCCTGGAAGTGTCCAAGGGACAAGTGTATGTGGCACTTAGTGCCATGGTCTAGTTGACAAGGTGGTGATCAGGCAAAGATTGGACTCAGTGGTCTTGAAGGTCTTCTCCAACCTAAATGATTTTGTGATCCACATTCTCCCCTCGCCCCAGATTCCCCCAGGAACTGAACGTGGGGAAGATCAGCGCCGAGGTGATGTGGAACCTCTTTGCTCAGGACATGAAGTATGCAATGGAGGGTGAGTCCCCATCACCACTCTGAGCCAGTGGGGGAACCAGACAGGAGCCACCCTCTGCTCCCACCTCACCTGTTCCCTGGACAAACCCATCTCCCCTCCTCATCAACACCATGCCCAGCTCAAATCCCACCCAGGAAGCATTTCCACCTTCCCCCTGTTAACCCGACATCCCTGGAGCTGCCCCCGGGGAGCTTCCCCTCAGGCTTGGGGCTCAGAGTGACCCCCACACCCTTCCCTGTGCAGAGCACGAGAAGCACCGGCTGTGCAAGAGCGCAGACTACATGAACCTGCACTTCAAGGTGAAGTGGCTGTACAACGAGTACGTCACCGAGCTGCCCTCCTTCAAGACCCGCGTGCCCGAGTACCCCGCGTGAGTGCAGCCCTGGGGGCGGGGGGGGGCTGGCACCCCGGGGGCTGGAGGCCTCACCACGGGTGGGTTTCCCTTCCAGCTGGTTCGAGCCCTTCGTTATCCAGTGGCTGGATGAGAACGAAGAGGTGTCACGGGATTTCCTGCACGGAGCGCTGGAGCGGGACAAGAAGGACGGGGTAGGAATGGCTGGAGCTGCAGTCGGGGGCCAGGGGGCTCGTTCTTTGATGCCAAACGTGTTTTCATGGGGCCAAAATCTCGTCCCTGCCTCCTGCTGATGCCACCTCTCGCTCCCACAGTTCCAGCAGACATCGGAGCACGCCCTCTTCTCCTGCTCCGTGGTGGATGTCTTCTCCCAGCTCAACCAGAGCTTCGAGATCATCAAGAAGCTGGAGTGCCCCGACCCCCAAATTGTTGGGCACTACATGCGGAGGTTTGCCAAGGTGGGTGGCTTGGTGGGGGTCATCAGCATCTCTGGGATCTGGGACCCCAGTCCCAGCCCTGCCTGGGGCTCCTGGGCTCTCTGTGCCACCTCCATCCAGCTTTGGCAGGGGCAGAGGGCACAGAATGTGCTCCCTCTGACAGCCAATGTGCCACCAACATGCCCTGGAACACTCTCAGCTTTTCTAGCACAGAAGATTAATTAATGAATAGCTAATTAATGAGTTATTTGGTTAATTAATATAGATTAATTAAAACTGGCTTGCTGCAATGTACGAGGGAGTTACATGCAGGCTTGGTGTGCCGGTGATGGAGCTGCCCATGGAGACCAGATGTGCTGGATCTGGCTTCCAGTGGCTGTGTCCATGTGGCTCCTGGCACATGAGCATGAGCCAGGTGTGCCCACGTGGCCAAGAAGGCCAAGGGCACCTGGCTTGTACCAGCCACAGTGTGTCCAGCAGGGCCAGGGCAGTGACTGTCCCCATGTGCTGGCACTGCTGAGGCACCACCTCAAATCCTCAGGACCCCTCAGGACAAGAAGGACATTGAGGGGCTGGAGAGTGTCCAGGGAAGGGAACAGAGCTGGGGAAGGGGCTGGAGCAGCAGGAGCAGCTGAGGGGGCTCAGCCTGGAGAAAAGGAGGCTCAGCCTGGAGAAAAGGAGGCTCAGGGGGGACCTTCTTGCTCTCTATAACTCCCTGACAGGAAGGTGGAGCCAGGGTGGGGATCAGTCTGGTCCCTTCTCTTCTCCCAGGTAACAAGTGATAGGGCAAGGGAAGATGGCCTCAAGTTGCACCAGAGGAGGTTCAGGTTGGATATTGGGAAAATTTCTTCACTGAAAGGGTTGTAAAGCACTGGCACAGGCTGCCCAGGGCAGTGGTGCAGTCACCATCCCTAGGAGTGTTCAAAACTGTGGATGTGGTGCTTGAGGATGTGTTTTAGTGGTGAACATGGTGGTGATGCTGGATTGATGGTTGGACATGATGACCTTGAAGGGCTTTTCCAGCCTTAACGATTCTGTAATTCTATGACCCATGGGGCCAGAGGGTGGGGGGATCCCAGGGTTTTATCCAGGCCTGGAGTTGTTTCACTGCTGTGGGACTGATGGTTTCCTTCTCTCCCTCCTTCCCCATCCCTGCTGCTGTCTGGGTGCCTTGGTTGCTGCCCTCTTTGGCTGCAGACCATCAGCAATGTGCTGCTCCAGTACGCCGAGATCATCTCCAAGGATTTTGCCTCGTACTGCTCTAAGGAGAAGGAGAAAGTGGTGACGTATCTCCCCTCTACTTGTCAGCTGCTTGGTGCTGCTGGGCAGGACTGTACCCACACAGTGACCCCAGCTGTCCCCTCAACCCCAGAGTGGGTCCCCCTGACGTGGTGCTGCCCTTGGTCCCTTCCTGGCAGTCCCTGACGTGCTGCCAGGGTGTGCCATCACTCTGTGCCATCACTGTCCTTGTGTCCCCCTGTGCAAGGTGGGAGGGTCCTGGGGCCATGGGCAGCTGTCCCAGCCATGTTTGTTGGTGCTGATTCTCCTCTCCATCCCACCCCTCCAGCCCTGCATTCTGATGAACAACATTCAGCAGCTCCGTGTCCAGCTGGAGAAAATGTTTGAAGCCATGGGTGGAAAGGAGGTGTGTATTGGGGGGCTCCAGGAGAGACCCCTGTGGAGGGGCAGGATGATATCCTTCCCCCCAGAGGCAGCCCCTTCCCTGGTTCCCCAGTGCTGGGAGCAGACCCCAGTTCCTCACTCCTGTGTGGGATCACGCTGTGCCACCCCATGGCACCCAACTCTGCCACCATGCTGGACTGGGATGGGCTTCACTCTGCCCAGGGGCACATGTGGGGTGCAGAGACCCCCACTAAGGCTGGTCCAGGGTTCCTGTCAACTCCTCCAACCTGTCCCTCCTCCAGCTGGACACAGAAGCCAGTGATATCCTCAAGGAACTGCAGGTGAAGCTCAACAACGTCCTGGATGATCTGAGCCGAGTCTTTGCCACCAGGTACCCCTGGGGGGAGAGGGCACGGGTGGGGGGCCACGGGGAGGTGTGGGGGTCCAGGAGCTGTGGCTGGGGCCTCTGTGGGGGTTGTTGAGCCTGTGTGTTGTGGCCCCCAGTTTCCAGCCACACATCGAGGAGTGTGTGAAGCAGATGGGGGACATCCTGGGCCAGGTGAAGGGCACCGGCAACGTCCCCGCCAGCACCTGCAGCAGCGTCGCGCAGGACGCCGACAACGTCCTGCAGCCCATCATGGACCTCCTGGACAGCAAGTGAGTGTGGGGGGCTACAGGGACCCCCAGCCTCCCCAGCACCCCTCCTGACCTGCTCCAGGAGTGTGGGGGACCTGCAGGGTCGGGGTGACCGGGAAGGGTTGATGTGGAGCACTGTGGGGTCCTCCAGCCCTGTCTCCTCTCCACAGCCTGACGCTCTTCGCCAAGATCTGCGAGAAGACGGTGCTGAAGCGGGTGCTGAAGGAGCTCTGGAAGCTGGTGATGAACACCATGGAGAAGACCATCGTCCTGCCCCCGCTCACGGACCAGACGGTGAGTGATGGGGACGGGGAGCAGGGACCTTGAGACACTGGTGACTCACTGGGGCCAGTGTGGGACATTGCTGGCCAGGGGGCCCTCACTGGCTGCTGAGGGCACTCTGTGGGCCTCCTCAGACTTGTACCCAGCTCCTGGCCAGGGAAGGGATGGAAGAGAGAAAGGTGCCCCAGGTGCCAGTGCAGCCCAGCAGCCTCTTGGCTGGCTTTGCCAAAGGACCTTCCTGCCACCTCCATTGTGGCACCAAGAGGGAACACTGGTCCTTTCCTCTCCATCCTTTCCTCAGAGCTGGGGCAGTGTCCCATCAGCACTGGCTGTGGGCACGGTCTCTGCCAGGAGGTGAATCCAGAGGCTCCTGGAGTGTGAGGAGCCACTACCTGTCAGCCTTGCTGTGGGGCTGGGGGGGTTCACGGAGCTGGGGATGCTGTGGGGATAGGGGTCATGTCCCCCAGCAGAGCTGGACTCTTCCTTGCCCCTGGGAGCTCTAAGGGAGCAAAGCAAACCCAGGGAATGGTGCCTCCTGAGAGGGAGGTTCCTACAGGCTCTGAGGCTCCGTGTCACATCGCTGTTTGTGTGCCCCAGACTGCATCTTGAGGCTTCCTGGGGTGGTTCTCTCGAGGTCAGGCAGGGAAGGGTGACACCAAGGGCTCTGACCCAGCCACACACCTGTCCCTGTCACTCTTTGGTGGCTTTTTTCACTGTTGCAAAGCTGGGCTCAGGCTCTTCCTTGGAGTTTCTGGAGCCACCAGCCT
This sequence comes from Lepidothrix coronata, assembly GCF_001604755.1. Lineage (NCBI taxonomy): Eukaryota > Metazoa > Chordata > Aves > Passeriformes > Pipridae > Lepidothrix > Lepidothrix coronata. Next base: position 518,612 of record NW_016690470.1, read on the forward strand.
TTCTGTCGGCTCTCTGGGGCTGTGGGACTGCTGTGCTGTGTCTGGGAGGGAGGGTGCAGTGGTGACCTGTCAGCCCTCAGTGGTGCCACCTCACTGGCACCTTGTCACAGCCCAGAGCCTGGCTTGGGTCAGCCCCATATCACTCCTGGCTGGGCCAACACATCCTTGGCCAAATGGTGTCACTGCCCTCATCCCAGTCCCCATCCCAGTCCCTTCCCAGCTGTGTTCTGGAGGCCATGGGCCCTGTGCTGAGAGCAGAGAAGGGGGCATGGACATGTGGCTCTGTTGGGTGATTTTCCTGAGAGATGTCAGGAAACCTTGGAGGAAGCCATGCTGGGGCTGGTCCCTAGGGCAGGGGACAACCTGTCCAATGGCCCTGGGGGTACCTGGTGGCTTGGGGGTACCTGTCAGGGCTGAGTGTCGAGTGGGGGTACCTGGAGCAGAGCCCCCCTGGGGCAAAGCCCTCTCCCCACATTCAGGAGGGCCTGGAGAGATGGGGATGGGGCCCCTCTGGGAGCTGTGGAGGCATGTGATGTGGTGGCAGGGCAGCGACACTCAGTGCTGTTGCACCTCAGATGGGGGACACCCCTGGCTCTGGCAGGGGTGGGGGGCACCCAGGGCTTGCTGTGGGGCAGCAGGGACTGGGGAGGATGGAGGAGGAGGGGGCCGACACTCACATCACGGTTATTCTCTCCAATTGCTCCTCTCAATGGCAGATGATTGTAAGTACGGCAGCTCCCTGTCTGTCTGTCTGTCTGTCCGCTCTGTGTCGGTCCTGGCCTCGCCGGTTTTTGTCTTGTGTGGCTGCCCTTGCCCTGCCCACAACCCTCCTTCGGCTCCTGACCTGGTCCAGCTCCGTGGTCCCCATCCCCGTGCTGCCCACCTGGCACTGGCTCCTGGCCGGCACTTGCCAGTGGGTGGGAAGGTCTTGGACAGACTCGCAGAGCCGGGGTGTGGGGAGGTACAGGGGCAGTGATGGGTGGGAGGGGATGGTGATGGGCAGTGCCACGGAACAAGGGACAGCTGAGCCCGGGCTGATCCCGTCTTGCTCTGTGCTCGGGGCAGAAAGGCCGCTGGAGGCACGAGCAGGGAGTGGTGTGTGCCGGGAGTCAGGGCTGCTCTTCCTTCCCCTCGTGCCTCAGTTTCCCCTCGAGGCCCTGGCTGGGGTCTGGCTGTGGTGGGGTGAGGGCAGAGGAGGATCTTGGTGGTCCCTGCCTGGGTGCTCGGTGGTGGGTCAGGCTGCTGGCACGAGTTGTGGGGCTCCTTCCCTGCCCAGGATATGACCCTGGGAGCCTGGACTCCCAGTTCCCTCCTCGGCGTCGCTGCTGGGTCCTTGCATGGCTTTGACTGAGCAGTTTCCTTCTGTCCTCTTCTGACCAGTCTGTGGCCATGGGCAAGGGAAAGGCAATTCCATCCCCAGTCCTGCCCCCAGCTCTGCTGTGACTCAGGCACCTGTACAGGAAGAGCAGTGGGGTTGGGAGCCAGTGGTTGGGTACTGGTGCCAATTCCTGAGGAGGCAGATACTCCCTTGCTGTCCCCCAACACCTTTTGTGTCCAACAGCAGCATTTGGAGAGGCCCTGGGGGCAGCCTGGGGCTGAGCCTCCCCTCAGACCTCGCAGGGACCCAATGTCCCAGCCTTGCTGAGGCTGTGGGGGATGGGATAGGGTCAGCTCTGTGTACCAGCTCCTCTCGTTCACCCGTGACCCTGTGCCAGGGCCAGAACCCCTTCTGGCAGCCCTGCTTGGCCCTACCTCTGCTGCTTGTGCCTCTTGAGGCTTCCCAGCCAGCTGACTCCCTGCTCCCACCTCCTGATTCTGACGTGCCCCAGCCCACCCTGAGACCCTCCCATGGCACTGCTGCCTCATCTCACACCGTTTCTCTTGCCTGGGCCAGTGTGGGGTTGTCAGTGGGCCCAGCCCTGCACAGACCAGTGCTCTGTGTGCCAAACCCAAACCCAGCTCCCCCTCCCTGCTCCCTCCCCAGTGCTGGGAGCACCTGCCAGAGCTGGAGCAGGATGTGGGGGCACCAGAGCCTGCCCACACACAGCTGGCCCCTGCCCCCCTGTATCCCACTGAGGACCATCCCTCGGGGGCTCAGCATCTCTGTATCCCGGCAGGGACCAGCTCCACAGTGTGGGGACCAGTTCTCCAGCAGTGCAACATCCTGTATTCCAGTGGGGACCAGTTGGTCCAGCATCCCGATGACACCAGTCCCTCACTGATTCTCCCAGTGGGGACCAGTGCCCCATATCCCAGTATCCCAGTGGGTCCCACCAGGGCCCAATCCCCCCGCTGGCTGTTTTTTAGGAGCTCGGGATGTCTCTGCCACCAGCTTGTGGCCACGCCCTGTGCCCAGCCTTGCCCTGTCCCCCCCTGTGTCCTGTGCCACGCTGTCCCCCCACCCCACACTCAACCTCTGACGTTGCTTCTACAGGGCACGCTCTTGAGAAAACATGGCAAGGGGACAGAGAAGGTAAATAGCTGTGGGCTCCGTGTGTGTCACTGCCCCGGGGCCACACCCGTGGCCTCACAGCCGCCTGCTGTGGAGGTCCAGGCTTGTCTGTGCTTCCTCTGTCGTGCTGTCTGGATGTGGTGTCGTGGTGGGGTGTGCTGTGTTGTGTGCAGGTGGGGGACAGTCACCTGTTCTGTGTCACCCAGGGTAGGGAATGGGTGCTGTGTGGTGTTTGCCCCCATGGGGGGGACATGGGGTGTCACCCATCCCTGTGATGGGGATGTGGGGTGTCACCCATCCCCACAGGGGATGTGTGGGGTGTCACCCATCCCTCTGGGGGACACTGCCCCACAGTCCTCAGCACCCTCCAGCTGCCTGGCTGGGATAGTGAGGGGATGGGGTCCCCAGCATGGGGGGCTCAGGAAGAGGGGACCCCCAAATGCTGGGCCGTGCTGGGCTCACTGGGGGCTCTGGGGCTACTGAGATCCCCTGGATCTCGGAGCTTGCTCCCCCCTCCTGCTCAGGGGGGCCCATCAGGGCTTGCTGAGCCCCCAGCCTTGCCCCAAGGGCTTTCTCCAGCACGTGGGCTCTTGCCCTATCTGGGGGCTCCTCACCACGGGGTGGAGGCCCAGCACTGCCCCCCCAGACTGCCTGCTTCCCAAATCCTGGGTCTTGGGAAGAGCCATGCCAGCATCCATCTGGGCAGTGCCTGCAGCTCCCACTCCTCTCCTGGGGGACACTGGCTCCTGCCCAGTGTGCTGAGTGTGCTGGGAGAGCTGATTCCCTCTGATTTCCCAGCCCCAGGCAATGTGGGGAGCAAACCTGCCCTCCCTGCCAGGAGAAACCTGGCACACTCATCACCAGCCCGGGGCTGAGCCTTTGCAGGAGTGAACTGGTGCCAAAGCAGTGGCACCAGCGGAGAACTGGGCACAGCCAGAGGAGAGCACAGGGCCAGAGCCCAGGGCCGGGGGATGTGGGGGGCCTGGAGCTGCGGCTCAGAGCTGCTGGGGCCACCAGTAACTGTCCCTTGCTGTTCTCTTCCAGAGCAGGGTGAAGCTGCCCAGTCACACTGAAGTAAGGACATGGCTCTTCTGCTCCCCACTTGGCACTGCTCCCTCCTCTTGCCTCCTCCCTGTCCCTTGTCCCCTGCGCTCTGGCTTGGGGGGGCCCCAGCTCAGAACAGTGTCCTGTTGTGCTCTGTTTGGGGGACACCAGTGTCCCCAGCTCCCAGCCCGTCCGCCAGCTGGGGGAGATGGGGACATCGAGGGTGGGATTGATGGGACAGAACTGGGCGGGCGGGGGAGTGGGCACAAAGGCTTCATGGAAAGGGGTGAAAAATGAGGGCACAGAGGGGGCTGACCCCTGCAGGTGGTACTGGATAGTGAGAAAGATGGCGGGATTGCTTTGTTGAGAAGGACTGGAGCTACTGGTGCCGGGAGAGGGAAGGTGGTGGGAATCACAAGGCTCCAGTTTAACCAGTTGCATTTGCACACTGGAGGACTTAAGGGGAGCTTGTGCTCAGCCTGGTAAGGGGTGCCAGCCCAGGGAGGTGAGCGGGATCTGCCCGTGCCACGGGGCTGCCACAGCAGTGGGTCCCATGGGATGACTTCCTGGCCCCTGCCACGGTGGGGGCACAGGGCAGGCAAAGGCAGCCTGGTTCCCTGGGTTCCCTGGGGTGCCCAGGGGCTGGGAGCCTCTCTGGGACTGGGCATGGGTCCGGGTGTCAGGGGGGTGTGTGCTGGCTGCCAGCACTGCAGGGTACAGGCTGTGTCCTCCCCGTGCCCGCTGTCCCCTGCACTCGCTCTCTGCTCTCGCCATGTCCGGTGTCCGTGCGGTTGGTGCCGTGCCCTGCCAGGCTCTGCTAGCTGCAGAAGCAGGTGCTTGGAGCACAGGGAGCAGGATGGAACCCTTGGGCCAAGCTTCTTGTGCTGAGCAGAGCATGAGGACCCTGATGCCAGCGTGACGTCCTGCCCTGTGGTCCCCAGGCCCCCAGCCTGTGCTGAGAACTCGGGCTGAGACGGGGCTGCCAGTCCTGTGTCACCTTTCTGGCCTGAGTGGTGGCACTTGAGGCTCTCCAAGGAGCACTGGCTGGTCCCCTGGAGCCTGGGGGAGCCCCTGGAGCTGCAAGAAACTTCTGGCACGACGTGCCCAGCCTGGCCATGGCACCCCCAGCCCGGCTGCTCACGGGAGCCGTCCCTGTCTCTTTGCTCTCTGCAGGGCACGCAGATGATTTTCAACGCAGCCAAGGAGCTGGGGCAGCTCTCCAAGCTGAAGGTGAGGGTTGGGGGGCTGGGCTGGGGGTCTCCAAGCTGAAGGTGAGGGCTGGGCTGGGGGAGCTGGGTTCCTCTCTGTGCTGGGCGGCACTGTGCAGGCTGGCAGTGCCACTGCTGCAAGGGCCCCTCCAGTGCCCACTTGCTGATATGTCTGGGGTGGGGGGAGCGGGGCCCTGGTGCTGTGCTGAGAGCAGGATTCATGCCCCCCAGGACCACATGGTGCGGGAGGAAGCCAAGAGCCTGACCCCGAAGCAGTGTGCCGTGGTGGAGCTGGCACTGGACACCATCAAGGTGAGGACACTGGGGGGCTCAGGGTGCCCCCAGGGCTCTGACCCTGAGGCACAGCAGAAGCACTGAGCATCCTGAGCCGTCTCCCCCTCCAGCAATACTTCCACGCCGGCGGGGTGGGGCTGAAGAAGACGTTCCTGGAGAAGAGCCCGGACCTGCAGTCTCTGCGCTATGCCCTGTCCCTCTACACTCAGGCCACGGACCTGCTCATCAAAACCTTCGTGCAGACCCAGTCCTCCCAGGGTAGGACACACTGCCCTGCCCCACCTGGGCCCACAGCCCCCCCCACGGGCTCAGCTGCCCCAAGGCCCAGGCCCTGCCTTGCCTCTGTCCCAGCGGGGTCCCAGCCAGGCCCACAGCAGGGGCAGGGATGGGTGGGAAGGGAAGGGCTTTTCCTCTCATGGTTTGCAGGTGAACTGGGGCCATGGGTGTCCAGTGGCAGCCTGGCACTCCCCAGTCTCCACCAGCAAAAGGAGTGTGTCCCCAGTCCCAGGGCGTGGCTGGGCTGGCACAGAAATGGGGCCTGTGGGTGGGGGGAAGGTCACCCTCTGGCCAGGTGTCACGGTGTTTGTCCTCTCTGAATGGCCCCTGTCACCCAGCACAGACCAATCACAGGGTCCACTGGATCCAGATGCTGTGCCTGTCCTGGGCACAGGAGGGCCTGTCCTGGGCACTCTGGGTACCCACCCCCCCCGATTTGGCATCTGGGGTGCCAGGTGTATCTCCCTGTCCCTGTCCTGCGTGGTGCAGGGTGCTGGGCACCCTCCAGGGCAGAATCACCCCTCAGCTCTAAACACTGCCCTTTATTTTGTCCCTTGGCTGCTTGAGGAGGGGCCTGAGATGCTCAGTGGTGGTCAGAGGCCACCGCAGAGTGCCCCAGCCAGGCTTGTCTGCGTCCTCGGGGAGTGGGACGTGCGTTCGCTGTCCGTGAGTCTCCTGCAAAGGACGTCTGTCCTGTCTGTGCCTCCTGTACCAGCCATGTTGGGGGCGTGGGGTTGGGTCTGGTGGGTGCCAGCACCCCTGGGTGTAACCTGGCCCCAGGAGCCCCGGGCTCGGAGCTGGGGGGTGCCTGGCACTCCTGTGTCGCTGCAGTGTTGTCCGGGTGCTTGGCCGTCCGTCTGTCTGCGAGATCTGATCTCTCTTTCTCTCTCTTTGTTTTCTCCCCCCTCCCTCACTGTTCCTGTTCCCCATGCACGTCATCTCCTCCCTCCTCCCTTCTTCTTCATCTCCTCCTTCCTCTCTTCTTCTTCATCTCCTCCCTCCTCTCTTTTTCTTCATCTCCTCCCTCCTCTCTTGGTTTTCATCTCCTTCCTCCTCTCTTTGTGGACTCCGTGCTGTGTCTCTGTCTCTTTCTCTCTCCTTCCCACTAGTTCATGGTGGGAAAGGGATTAGGTTTACCCTTAGTGAAGAGATTTATCCTGAGAAGGGTACGTGTGCTACTCGCCCGCCCCTGCCCCTGCCTGCCGCCGGCCTGGGCTAGTAACAGTCCCCAGCCCAGCATCCCTGGCCTTGGGGACCCCCAATGCAGGCAGAGCCGGAGCCCACCACCCCCAGACTCCCGCTCCCAGGGCTGCTTTGGGGTGAATTTGGAGGAAACTGTGCTCAGCCACATTGGCCACCCCCAGAGCGGGTTGGGGGCTGTGCCCATGGGAATGGGGGTGTCTGTCTGCACACTCTGGGCTCCCCACGTTGTCCCCAGCGCTGCCGCCTGGGGGTGGGTGGGCACCCACCATGACCTCCCCTGGGGACATGTGGCCCGAGGGGGGGCCATGCCACGTCCCTGTCCCCCTCCTGCCCACCCTGCTGCCAGAAGGACCATTACTAGCCTTGCTCCGGCGCGCTCTGTGTGCAGAATCAGCCCGACCCCACGGGCCCCGCTTGGCCTCCATCACACCCCGCCAGGGGGGCCGGGACTGCACCCCCTGCTTGGCCTCCCATGCCCAGACACCCCCTGCCCGCCCTCCATCGCCTCCATTCCGGCTCAGCATGTGGCTCCGGGTGCCAGGGGGGATGGACAGGAATGTGCCATGCCAGCCTCCACCCCGACCTGGCACCCTCAGTAACACGTGGGGATGTGTCCTCCTTCCACTGGTATTCCTGCCCTGGGAGCTTTCTGCTGAGCCCTGTTTGATCTCCGTGGCCCCGTGGGACCCACAGAGCCTGTCCCTCTGCCTTGCCCCCCCTCCTTCACCCGTGGGTGCATGCACAGCTCTCGGGGGGGATGGGGTGGGCTGAGCTGTTGGTCGCAGGTCACCCCACTTCCCCAGGCTCGGGGACCCCAGGGCTTGACGTGGTCTCTGGCATGGAGGGGTATGGGGGGCAGGGCAGCCTTGAGACCCTGGTAGGGCCATGGATGCCCTAATGGGGTCCCTCCTGCCTGGTGCTGTGCCCATGGCACTGTCCTCCCTCTGTGCCCAGAGCAGGGGGAGCTGGACCACTGTCCTCTGCCCCATCCCAGCCAGGCCCCTCAGCCCTGCCTGGGCAAGGGGGGGTTTGGTGGACCCTGTGGACTTGGCAGAGTCAGCCTGGTGCTGGGGATGTCCTGCCATGTCCACGCATCCACACTGCTGTGCCCACAACCAGTGGCAGAGGCCACTTTGGGACAAACCCCACTGCCCACCCCTTCCCGCCCCGTGGTGGGTGACCTGCCTCCTCCAGTGGGGTTGGTGGTGGGCAGGGGACGTCAGGGACACCTTGAAGATGGGCACTCACATCTCCCTGTGTCACACAGGCTCTGGTGTGGAGGACCCCGTTGGGGAGGTGTCGATCCACGTGGAGCTCATCACCCACCCTGGCACTGGCGAGCACAAAGTCACCGTCAAAGGTGGGTTCTGCTGGCCAGGGGGCTGGCAGGTGACAGTGCCCCCTGAGCCTCACCTGTCCCCTCCCCGCAGTGGTGGCTGCAAATGACCTCAAGTGGCAGACCTCGGGCATCTTCCGGCCCTTCATCGAGGTCAACATCATCGGGCCCCACCTCAGCGACAAGAAGAGGAAATTCGCCACCAAATCCAAGAACAACAGCTGGGCCCCCAAGTACAACGAGAGCTTCCAGTTGTGAGTGGCACCGCGGGCTGGGGGTGTGGGGACAGGCTGGGGGATGTGTCTCCAGCACGTGAGGACCTCCTGGGGTTTGCCAGCGAGTTTGCTCATCACCCCCCCCAGGATGTTTTAGGTGTTTCCTCATTGGTAGAAGCATTGCCCAAAATTGGAGAAATAATTCTCTGGACCATTTTGAGTATAGAAAGGTAGAAAGCACTTCTTTAATTGTGGTGCCTTTGGTGCACAGAATATGTTGCACACCCACAGTATAGGGTGTGCAATAGACTACCATCTAATTACAGTATTTGGACGTTTCCTCATTGGTTACACTCAGCCCCAAAACCGCCCATCCCATCGCCCCACCCTCACCACACCTCCTGGATTTGAGTTGGCGGTCCCAAAACGACCACCCTTTTCCCCCAATCCTCGTCATCTCTGTCCCTCTTGGAACAGCACTTGAAGCAGGGAGTGGGATAAAGGAAAAGAGGAAGAGGCTTCTTTTGGGCAGTGGGGAGGCAGCAGAGCCGGGGAAGGATGGAAGTGTGACCTCCCCCCCGTGCCAACCCTGCCCATGCCTTGCCCTCCCCAGCACGCTGGGCACGGAGACGGGCCCGGAGTGCTACGAGCTGCAGGTGTGTGTGAAGGATTACTGCTTCGCCCGCGAGGACCGCACCGTGGGCATCGCCGTGCTGCAGCTGCGGGACATCCTGCAGCGCCCCGGCTGCGCCTGCTGGCTGCCCCTGGGCCGCCGCATCCACATGGACGACACCGGGCTCACCGTGCTCCGCATCCTGTCCCAGCGCAACAACGACGACGTGGCCAAGGAGTTCGTCAAGCTCAAGTCGGACACGCGCTCGGCCGAGGAGGGCAGCAGTTAAACTCCTCTTGCCTCCCCGCCCGGCCCTCATCCCCCCCTCTGCTCCTGGCCCCCTCAGAGCCCCCTCCAGCCGTGTATAAGCCATAAGAGTGGCCACAGAGGAGTCGCCGTGCTGGCCCTGGGGAGGGGGTGATGTGGCTGCAGTGACAGACCCTCCCCTCCCTCCCTGGCCACGCTGGCTGGGTGACAGCGGTGCCGGGCACAGCCAGGCCCCCATCCCACCCTGCAGGAAGGTGCTGGGGCTGGGGGGGCTGCAGGGAAGGGCTGGACCCCAGCCTGGGTGATGGGACCAATCTGCCCTTCCCCAGCCTGTCTGAGGTGGAGGAACCCCACTGGCCCATCCCTGAACCTGCACTGTCACACCCAGCCCCAAACCTCACTGAGTGACACAAGGAAAGGGTTGGGGGATGTGTGGGGGTGTGTGGGGGGTGTGAGGGGCTGTGTGTGTGTGTGTGTGTGTGTGTGTGTCTCATCCCACCCGGGGGTGTTGCTGAGTGGCTGGCACAGTGTGACGGCCCCTTGTCCCCATCCCTGAGCGTTGTGATGTGCCCTGAGGGGCAGGGCAGCTCCCACCCCTGAGCACCTGTACATATGTAAATACCTGTACATACAGGGCAGCCGGCCAGGCTGTGTCCTGCACCCGGAAGGGCTATTGGGGCTGTTGGGTTGGCAGGTGCAGCCCCCACGTGCCCTGCACAGGGTGCCCTCCCTGGCTGGCAGCGGCGTCACCGGGGCCGGGAGCAGCAGGGAGCAGCCCCCGGCCCATATCCTGTCTTCCCTGCCTTGCTGCCACCACGGGCTGCCCCACTGCCTCCCACAAGGTGCCAGGGCTTGGGGGGGCAAGGGCTGGGGGCACCAGAGCAGAGGGACCTATCCCCCTTTGCTCTGGCCAGTGGGGACCAGCGTCCCTGTGCAGGGCAGCCCACGGGACCTCCTTGGCGCAAGCAAGACCCTTCCCACCCCACCCCAGAGGACCCCTCCCTCCAGTTCCCCATTAAGCACCAGTTCTGTCCCACCCCAGTTCCCCAGTAAGCACCATTTCTGTGTGGTAAGTGGTGTGTGCATGTCTCGTGCGAGTGCCTGGGAGGTCAGGGTGTGTGTTTGCCCCGAGTACCGGGGCAGACAGAGGTCTGACGACCCCACAAGTCAATACAGCTCTCTCAGCCCCCTCCCACCCCAAAACAGGGTACCCCAACTGGCCCCCACGCTCCTTTTTCTAGAGGGTTTGCCTGGGACCAAAGGGTTTCGCTTTCCTCTCTCGTTTCTGTTCAATGTTTACACCCTTTTTCTACAGCTGCTCCTGCACAGCCAGGCTGGGGCTCAGCCCTGCACCCCTGGCCCTGTGCCCCCTCCCCAAACTGTCCTGTTGGCATGTGATTGAACTGACCAATTCTGCTCCTGTAGCACAGTGTCACCGATGCCTGTGTGTCTGTCCCGCCGGCGGCGGCGGCTGCCATGGATGCATGACAGTGAGATGTTTTGCACTATTTTGAATTTTTTGGGCTCTGTAAAAATATTTTATTATAACTGACATTAAAAAGCACACCCTTCACTGCGGCTCCTGTTGAGATGTGGAGGGGGGCAGGCACCCGGGGGCTTTCCAGACCCTCTCCCAAGAATATCCAACCCCAAGGACTGCCAGCTCTAAGGATCAGTAGCAGCATCCCTGAGACCTCTCAGCTTCCCTGAGGGTCTCTGCAGTGCACCCACCCTTTGCAAAGCCAAGGGCATCAGGAAAGGGGTTAAATGGAAACATAGATCATAGAATCCTAAAATATCCTTAACTGGAATGGATCCCCTAGGAATCCAACCCCTGGCCCTGCACAGACACCCCAACAATCCCACCCTGTCCCTCACAGCGTTGTCCAAACACTCCTGGAGCTCTGGCAGCCTTGGGGCCGTGCCCACTGCCCTGGGGAGCCTGGGCAGTGCCCCAGCACCCTGTGGGGGAAGAACCTTTCCCTGAGATCCATCCCAACCCCCCTGGCACAGCTCCAGCTGGTTCCCTCTGGTCCCAGAGAGCAGAGCTCAGTGCCTGCCCCTCCAGGGCCTGAAAAGTCATCCTGGTTTGCTGATTCTGCAGATTCAGGGAACTTGGCTGCAGCAAACGTTTCCAGGTCTGCAGCGTGCAAAGCACATGTGCTAATGCATCACTAGAGTCAGTCAAGCAAGCATTGAACAGGCTGCAGGGGGAGAAGGAAGGGCTTAACTTTGGGTTTGCATCTAAGGAACTCTCACAGAATCCCAGAATGGTTTGGGTTGGAAGGGACCTTAAAGCTCATGTTGTTCCACCCCTTACCATGGGCAGGGACACCTCTCTTGCTCCAAGCCCCATCCAACCTGGCCTTGGACACCTCCAGGGCTGGGACATAGGGATCTCAGTCACTCCATGACAATGGATGGTGCAGAAATTCCAGCACCCTCCACAGGTTGTACATTCAGAGAGGAAAGGGCCGTGTTTCAAGGCTGCCCTGTGGCTGTGGGGACCATTTTTGATACACAGCAGCACAAGGGAAAGTCAGAGCCCATCCTTCTGCCTGCTCACAGCAGAAGTGTCCTTATTGGGTTGAGCTGGGCTGACTCAGAGGATGAGGGCCAGGATCCAGGGCTGAGAGCAGCCTGGTGAGTCTGGCAAGGTGCAGGACAGGCAGTGCCCCGGGGGTACCAAACCCTTTTCTCACCTGCGACAAACACCCTGCAAGGTGCTGCACTGGCCAGGCCACAGGGCCCTGGGGGTCAGGGAGCCCTCTGAGCAGCCTCACCAGGGTGCAGCACCCACAGAGGGTGGGGAGCCCACGGCTGGACCCACCACCGGGCACATGCACCCCATGAGATGCCACCAACCCAGGTCCCAGCACACTGGTGACCCAGGGGACACCCAAGCCACAGCACCTACAGCTTCCCAGGGTGCTGAGCCCCCCAGACCCGCGGACAGGGGTGAAGCCCCCCAGCAGCACCTCGGGCAGGACCCCAGGACCCCTCACCTGCACGTAGGGGTCCCCAGCAGCCACAAAGCCCCCCGAGGCCACGGCGCAGCCCCCGCCTCTGCTGCCAACTCCCTCCCTCCCCGCCTGCACCCATCGACGGCCCTTAATTGCCGCTAATTGGAGTGGGGTGTGTTCCGCTCCCCGCCCCTCTCCGCCCCCCGTTCCGCCCCCCAGCCCCTCCCCTGGCAGCTCCTGGGGGTGCTGGGGCTGGTTTATCCCCCCGCTGGGGCACCCCCACGGACCCCGTGCAGGGCACCTCGAGACCCCCCTTTGTAACACGCCAAGAGTGCCCATAAGGGGCACCCCAAGACCCCATGAGGGACATGCTGAAAAGCTTTATCAGGGACACCCCCCACCACCCAGGACACCCCAAACTCCTCTCCTGTGGAAAAATGTCCTCACTCGGCACCGTTTGCGGCGAATGAATTCAAGCGGGAGGGATCCTAAAGCCTGTCCAGTGCCACCCCCTGCCATGGGCAGGGACACCTCCCACTAGCCCAGGTGGCTCCAAGCCCCGTCCAACCTGGCCTTGGACACTTCCAGGGATGGGGCAGCCACAGCTGCTCTGGGAAACCTGTGCCAGGGCCTCACCTCCCTCACAGGCAACAATTCCTTCCCAATATCCCATCTATCCCTGCCCTCTGGCACTGGGAAGCCATTCCCCCTTGTCCTGTCCCTCCAACCCTTGTCCCCAGTCCCTCTCCAGCTCTCCTGGAGCCCCTTTAGGCCCTGCAAGGGTCTCTCAGGTCTCCCTGGAGCCTTCTCTCCTCCAGGTGAACCCCCCCAGCTCTCCCAGCCTGGCTCCAGAGGAGAGGGGCTCCAGCCCTTGGAGCATCTCTGTGGCCTCCTCTGGACTTGATCCAGCAGCTCCATGACCTTCTTACACTGGGGCACTTTCCCAACATGGCCTGGGAGAGATAATGCAGTGGGATGTGCAGCACCCCAGCACAGCCCCCAAACCCAGAGCAGGGGGGCTGGTCCCGAGATGCTGAACGGGTGCCAAGAGGCTTCAGAGACAGGAAGACACTGGGGTAGCACAAGAGTTCATATATAGTAAAAAGTCTTTATTAAGAAGGCTTTGAAGTCAAAAAATAAAACTCTTGATACAATTTTCATAACCGTCAAGTCAGCTCAGCAAATATATAATCAGTACTTTAGCCATGTAAGGTTAAAGGTCCGTTATTTTCTTTTTAAAATAAAATATATTTTAGTTCTTAAAATTTATTCAATAAAGTACATATTTTCCTATAAATTCCCTACATATACATAAAGAGGTAAAAAATAAAAAAATAAAACTAAAAAAAAAAAAAAGATGAAAAACAAAAACAAAACAAAACAAAAAACCAACCCCCAAACCAACCACAAAATAAAATGGAGATAGAAATCTGTCTGGTTTTTGTGACATGGTGTGTTAACTGTGCCCCCTCCATCCCACGACCTCCCAGCCTCACATCACACATTTTTGGGCAGTTTTCACATTGGCAAATTACAAGATAGACCTGCATTACAAAAAAAAAAATATATATATATATATTTATAGAACCATTGAGAATCATCCAAAAAAATAACTACATACAAAAAGAACCACAAAAAAAAAATTATTATAATAATAATAGAATGATTTTAAAAAAATAAAAGACAACCCTTGCGTGTCCTAAAATAAAAAGTGCAACCGGACCTTTTCTTTCTGGTTATTTCAGTTTGCAAACGGAATACTGGTATATTTGGGAAGGACTGGTGGAGAACAGCCGGGCTCCCTCCCCAGCCCCACAGCCAGGTGAAGAGTTAAAGCTATTCTGTAAACATCGGAGTTTCCTCCTCGCGGAATTCACGCCCCCTCTTCCTCATCCTCGTCCTCATCTTCGGCCCCTTCGCCCCCCCCCCCCCCCCCCCCCGGATTTGGCCACCCCCCCCCCCGCCGTGCCCTCTCCGCCTCTCCAGCTCACAGCAGCCTCTCCCCCCTCCCGCCCCGTGCGCCCATCGGATCCGTTATTAAATAAAAAGCTCGATTTAAACAGTTTACAGTCCTTAAAACGCCGTGTCGGGGTGGAGGAGGGAGGGGGGGGCTGCCCGGCCAGCCCCCCGGGCTAGGAGAAGATGTGGATGGCTTGGGTGGCGGGCGCGTGGCACGCGGGGCACTGCGGCTGTGCCCGGCCGCAGATGCGCAGGGCACACTCCATACAGAAGAGGTTGTGGCCGCAGGGCACCAGGGCGGCCATCACCTCGCTCTCCAGGCACACCATGCACTCCCGGGAGCTCTTGCGGTGCCCGTCAGAGCTGCTGGAGTCGGTGGGCGAGCCCGAGGCGGCCGAGATGCTGCCGGGCAGCGAGGAAGAGGAGGAGTAGCCGGTGCTGTTGGAGAAGGAGGAGAGCGAGCCCTGGGCGGGCAGCCAGGCCAGGGCGCCGGCGGGGTCGCTGGGGATGCGGCGGGCACAGGGGTGCTCCAGCCCCGCGCCGCCCTCGGGCAGGGTGGGCGAGTGGCGCGGCGTGGCCGGGCCGCTGTTGCGTCTCTGCGAGCTGTTGATGGAGGAGCAGCTGCTGAAGGCCTGCAGGGGGTTGCCCGAGCGCTCGAAGGGCGACCAGATGGTGGTGGTGGGCGTGGTGAGGTCGAGGGCCAAGAAGTCAAAGCCGAAGTCGCACTCCTCGGAGCCCAGCGGGGCCGGGGGCTCGCTGAAGGTGCTGTAGGGGCTGGTGGGGCTGGCGGCCGCCACCCGCCCGCTGTAGTAGGACTCGGTGGAGGCGCTGCCCAGGGAGCTGAGGCTGTCGTTGCGCAGGGCGGCCGAGGAGCGGTGGGCGGGGTGGGCGGGGTGGGGGGCCTTGGCCCACGGGCCGCCCGCGCTGCCCTGCAGGTCGAGGCAGACGTCGGTGCCGTTGGAGTGGAAGTCGTTGTCGGCGTTGACGTCGATGAAGGAGCCTGTCCTCATGGTGATGTGCGCCTCGATCTCCTCCCGCGCCCGGTCCACGTTCTCGGGCATGCCCGTCACCTCGAACACGGGCTCCTTGTCCCGGCTGGGCGTCACGATGTAGGTGTGCGTCTGCTGCTGGATCCGCTTGATGGTGGCCCCCTTGGGCCCCACCACCAGCCCCACCACCCGGTACGGGACCCTCACCTGGATGGTGGTCTGGCCCGGCAGGTTGGGGGGTCCCTGCAGGGCCCCCGTCAGCCCGTTCACTTTGTTGCGCGTGGCCCGGATCATGGAGAAGTGCTCGGCGGCCGAGAGGATCTCCCGCTTTGCCATCTCCACGTCCTCCTTCCTCCCGGTGACGATGAACACGGGCTCCTCGCCCCTCACCGGCGTCTTGATGTACGTGTTGGTCTTGGCACGCAGGGCTTTGATTTTGCAGCCTGCAGAGCAAGGAGGAGGGGGAGAGACGACACATCAGCACTGGTTCCACAGGGAACCTCTGCTCACCCGGGGCGGGGACACGCAGGACCCCCAGGAACCAGCAGGTCCCTTTGGTTCTGCGCCTGCAGCACAGACACCCTCGGGCAGAGGGGTCTCTCCTGCCTCCGAGGCAGATGAGGGCTCACAGTTCAGTGCTGGGGGCTGCACTGCTCTCTCCAGGACGTGCCAGACTCCTGGCACCGGCCTGACCCTCTGGGATTGAGGAGCAGCAGGATGCAGCCAGCAGCCCCACTCCCAAGGGCTGGAACACGTGGGCTGAGGGGGGCCAGGGCAGGTGGCCATGGGGGCAGGGTTGGGGTCGCTGAAAGGGGGGGACACTGGATTCACTCAGAGGGTGTTTAAGGAGGTACAAGGCAAAACAAGACACCAGGGTGGACGGAAAAAAACCACTTGTCTGGATCCTGCAGGTCCTTTGACACCTCCCAGCCAGCAGCTGAACCTGAGGAACAGCCCTGGCTGCACTCCAGAGACAGCCCCAGAGGGCTGGGGGAGCTGGGGCTCCCCATGGTGGGGGGCACAGGCACCCCCTCCCCTCCCTGCCCCCAGGGAGGGATCCCCAGCACTGAGGCTGAGGTGCTCCCAGGGCACCCGCTCTCCCTGTTCTGGAAGGACCGGCTTCCTCCCCACGGGAACGTGATTCAGCAGAGCCCGGCTGGGACGTGGAGCCCGGGACTGTGCTGCCAACTCTGCCAACTCTGCCTCGCACAGCCCCGGGCACGGCCCTGCCCCTTCCCCCCCGCGGGCAAGCCGGGCTCTGGCTGCAGGTCCTGGCTGAATCCATCCAGCCAAAGGCTCCTGGGATGGGGACTACAGAAGGCTCCAACTCTCCTCTAGGACCCCTTTTCACTGCCCCACTGAGGAGCCGCCTGCAGCCGCCAGCACAGCCCCGCTCCCTGCACCCCCTGCCCTGATTGCATCCGCTCTTAATTAAATCCCCCTGAGCCTGGCACAGCACACCCAGAGCTCAGCTCAGCCTGCCACTGGCACACAGGGTGAGTGACCCCTGCCTCCCACCTCCCACTCACCCCTGAGCTCTGCGGGGCACCCAGTGCAAAGCTGGAAGCCCACAGGGGTGGCAGGTGCCCGAGCAGAGCCCTGACATTGTCCCTGTGCATCACAAACGCTGCTGCAGGACCCACAGGGATAAACAGCTCGACTCCTCCGGGCACAGCCAAGTGCCCGACTGGCTCCTCTGCTCCTCTGCAAACAGCTCGCTCGGGGCTCCCCTGCTCCTCCT
>NW_016690470.1:536283-550715 GCF_001604755.1 Lepidothrix coronata
CCCTGGGAAGCCCCTGCTGGAGCAGAGTCCTGGCACGGAGCTGCAGCCCCACGGAGAGAGGAGCCCAGGCTGGAGCAGCCTGTTCCTGAAGGACTGAGCCCATGGAAAGGGCCCCATGTTGAAGTTCATGGAGAACTGTCTCCCGTGGGAGGAATCCCAGGCTGGAGCAGGGGAAGGACTCCAACTCCTCTCCCTGAGCAGCAGCAGAAACAATCTGTGCTAAACTGACCAGGACCCCCATTCCCATCTCACTGCACCACTGGGAGGAGGAGGGAGAGTCCAGGAGAGAGAGCGTGGGGAAAGGTGTATTTAAGATTTATTTGCCTTTTCATTGTCCTGCTCTGATTTTGTTAGTAATATATTCAATTAATATCCCCAGGTTGAGTCTGTTTTGCCCATGTTGGTGATCAGTGAGGGTTCTCTCCTTGTCCCTGTCTCAAGTCAGGAACCTTTGTTAGATTTTCTCTCCCCTGTCCACTTGTGGAGGGCAGTGATGGAGTGGCTTTGGTGGGCACCTGGAATCCAGGCAGGGTCAACCCACCACAGTGAGGCCCTGGCACAGGTTACACAGAGCAGCTGTGGCTGCCCCATCCCTGGAAGTGTCCCAGGCCAGGCTGGACGGGGCTTGGAGCAATCTGGGCTAGTGGGAGGTGTCCCTGCCCACGGCAGGGGGTGGAATTGGATGGGCTTTAAGTTCCCTTCCAACCCAAACCATTCTGGGATTCTGTGACTCAGCCAGGGCTGAGATGGCACAAGACCTTCAGTCAGGCCTGTCCCAGCCAGGTAAAGTTAAATCAATCCAGGCTCCCCAGCAGCCAGAGGGCAAACAGGAGCTGTGCTATTCCTGCTGCATTTCCCAGGGTATTAAACATCACGGATGACAAGAAGTAAAAAACTGTCACAGTAAGTGAGCAGCAGCAGCTGCCCTGGGTGTCCCAGCCCAGCTCTTTGGCAGCACTAACCCCTGTTGGGTTTATGGCTGGGGCACATGGCAGGGAAAGCAACAGCCCAGGGACTGGGGCAGGGCAGAACCATCTAAAGTGACATTTTTGGAAGCATGTGCCAGCCCCCCTCAGGCTGCCCAGGGAGAGGTGCCTGCAACTCCCACGTTCCCCTCCCAGATTTACCCTGGTACCTGCTATAAGCTCTTCCCCTGCTCCAGTGCTTGGCAAACCAGGACAAGCCCAGGGCAGTGGGAAGGGGCTCTGCTGGTGCTTCCCAAGGTCCCAAATTTGCCCTTCGCAGCATCATAGAAACTTTCAATGTCCTGTTTTGGAAGAGACCCACAAGGATCACCAAGTCCAACTCCTGGCACTGCACAGACACCCCAACAATCCCACCCTGTCCCTCAGAGCGTTGTCCAAAAACTCCTGGAGCTCTGGCAGCCTTGGGGCCGTGCCCACTGCCCTGGGGAGCCTGGGCAGTGCCCCAGCACCCTCTGGGGAAGAACCTTTCCCTGAGATCCAACCTAAACCTCCCCCTCTCTCTCCTGAAATGGCAATTTCATGATCCAAAGGCATCAGCAGCTCCAGGAGCTGCACAGGAGCCACATCCCACAGGAGCCACAGCACAGGGAGGCTCTTCCTCACTCCACTCCCTTGTGCCGGTGGCACCAGCGGGACCCAACTGATGCCATGGCAGCACAAGAGAGAGGAAGAGTTTATCCAGCTGCTCCTGTGAGCCCTTCCCAGGGACAAAGCCTGGGACAAAAATTAAAGGGGTGCCTGGCTTGACCAGTTCCACCCTCCTCAAACAAGCAGGGCAGGAAGAATGCTCCCAGCCTGCAGCTGCTGGACACTGCCGGGGCACCGATGGCACCAGATGCAGCCAGGGGGTGGGAGCTGATTCTCCCAGTTGACTGTAAATGGGGATGGCAGTGGGGAACACTGTGGGAAAGGAGGCATCAGGCAGGGAAGGCACTGCCTGAGGCTGTGGGCTGGCACCAGGACCAGGAACTTGTGCCCCAGAGGAGCCTCCGTCACTGGACACACCGGGGAGCGCTCCTGGAAACGAGGAGGGAGCAGGGCCAGGACAGCACCACGGCCACACCCAGGGACCAACCTGTCCTGCCCTGTCCCCAGTCCCAAACTCTACCTGAGACATCCCTTGGCCGCAGGGACTCCCCATGGCTGAGCCCCCCAGAGCCCCCTGAGAGCCAGAGGGACTCAAAGCACAAACTGGTGGTTTGACCTGCAACTGCAACCAGGGGAATCATGGAATGGTTTGGGTTGGAAAGGACCTTAAAGTTCATCTTGTCCCTGCCATGGGCAATCTCCACTAGCCCAGGCTGCTCCAAGCCCCCTCCAACCTGCCCTTGGACGCTCCCAGGGATCCAGAGGCAGCCACAGCTGCTCTGGGAAACCTGGGACAGCCCCTCCCCACCCTCACAGCCAACAATTCTTCCCAATATCCCATATCACCCTGCCCTCTGGCACTGGGAAGCCATTCCCCTTGTCCTGTCCCTCCATCCCTTGTCCCCAGTCCCTCTCCAGCTCTCCTGGAGCCCCTTTAGGCCCTGCAAGGGGCTCTCAGCTCTCCCTGGATCCTTCTCTTCTCCAGGGGAACCCCCCCAGCTTTCCCAGCCTGGCTCCAGAGCAGAGGGGCTCCAGCCCTTGGAGCATCCCTGTGGCCTCCTCTGGACTTGTTCCTGCAGTTCCACATCTTTCTTGTGCTTGGAATGATCCAGACCAGCATGAGATGTCTCAGATGAGCCCCTGAAAGCCCCACCCCAGCCCACTGTGACACCATCCTGGATGGCTGCATCCATCCTCTGGAGCTGCTGCAGGAACAGGGCCATGGTGAAGGGGGCCATGGAAAGACCTGGGGCTGCCCAGCAGTGCCAGTGACCCCCTCACAGGCAGTGCCAGACCTCAGCCCAGCAGCAGCAGCAGCTGGAATCCCCACATTCCCTTTGCCAAGGGCCAGAGCTGCATCAGTGCTGACAGGGCAGGAGAACAAGGTGCCAGACTCTGCTACAAGTCTCCAGCCAAGGTGGCTTTAAAGGCACTTTTCAGATCCAAATGAAAACACCTCAAAACCAGGGGTGGGATGAGAGGACAGACCCAGAAATGCCTTAGCTCCAACAGCCCCTTCTCAACACCAGAGCCTGGGTCTCACCAGAGCCCGAGGGTGACTCAGTTGTAGAGTCCCTGTGGGCACAAACTCATCTTGACATCCCGTGGTCATTCTCAGCTGCCAGCAAACACCCACATTCCAGAGATGTCCAGCCCAGGGAGTCACAGCCCCCTGTGCCACCACACCCAGCTCTGCCACATGGAGGGCACCTATGGAAGGAGGGAGCTGGACTCTCCTCCCAACCCTCCCCCCCAGCCCTCTCCCTCCCCCTCAGGCTCCAGACTCCACATCCTTCTCTTCCACCCTCTACTCATCCTACGTAGCTCCTGCCACACTCCACTCCACACAAGTGCCCTGGCTGGGCCTGTCCCACCTGCCCTCAGGCTGGGAAATCACTACTTTCCGGCAAGAAACAGAATCCCAAGGGATTCTCCCCGGCACGATGCACCCCAGGAACAGCAGCTGCTCTCCCTGAACGTCCTTTCTCAGCATCACCAGAGAGAACTTGGCCCCCTGAGAGGAGCCCCAGTCTGATCAGGGCTGTGACCAGTGCAAGAGCCCAGGAGAACCAGCACAACACTGGGGCAGTGGGTGGGAAGGGCCTCTCCATCCTCACACCCACGCTGGAGATGAGGGAGCCCACAGTTCATCCACGTGCTGACCCCCAGCACGGCCCAGGCAGCACCTGCACCAACATCAGGTGCCTCCTGCACACCAGGAGGGCAGAGCCAGCCCACTGCCTGCCCAGACCACGGCTCCACTTGCCCAAGGAGGTCTGTGCTGGCCATGCCCAGCTCTGAGGTGGGAAAACCCAAGAAAGGTGTGACAGAGCTTTTCTGGAAGAGCCTCTGATGGCATCACCCTGGAGGATGGGGTCTGTCACAGCCTCTGGAGCCCGCTCACACCTTGTGCCTGGCCCTCTGGAGTGTGTCACCCGCTCTCTTCCTCTTCCCCAGCTCTGCAGCATCTCTTGGCCTCTGATCCAGAGTTCCAGAGCTCCCAGTTCCCTTTGTAACTGGTGAATGGCACAGGATGGGCCAGGAGTGGGGGCAGGCATGGAGAACAGGCTGCACCTCCATTGCAGCTCATCCCCTTCTTCCCAAGCACTTCTTCCCACCTCTGCACACAGTAATGAATTCATCCTGCAGCCCTGCTGCGGGAGGCAACCACATCACACCTTGGCTTCTTCTCCAGGCACCTGGGAGAGCGAGGCAGGCAGGCTGGGCTCCTCCCCTGGGGACACAGGGTGCAGCCAGAGCCAGAGCAGAGCACAGGCAGATCCTTCAGACCAGATCCATACGTGAGACCACCCTCAGGAGTTCCCAGCTCTGCTATGACCAAAGGAGGTGGGAGGAGGCAGCCAGGAGGACGTGCCAGGTGCCTCAAGGGATGTGGCACCGTGGGCAGGAGACAGCAGAGAGCCCAGGGCTCCAAAATGAGAGGATTCATCCCACCCCTGTGATCCACTGCAAGGTTACAGGTGCTTGGGCTGGCCCAGGGGGGGCCTGTGGTCTCCCCGTGCATCCTCCAAGCACCAGAACGCTGCCTGCACTGTTCCATCCTTCCCTGGATCTCCCCTTTGAGCAACCCAGCATCTTCTATAAATGGCAACTTTCCTTTTGCAGAGCTGTGACAGTCCCTGCGTGTCACAGATGGGGAGAGGAGCCGTGGCTCCATCCCACGGAGGCACATGGCACAGGAGGGGTGAGCAGAGCCCGGGGCCCTCGGCTGCACCCCCTCGGCCTCGCTGGGGCAGGAGCTGCTGAAAATGCCCCTCGAAAGCCAGGGCAGCAGGAAAGCACCCCAGCACAGTCCTGGCAGCTCCAACACCTGCCCCACGCTCCCCAGTGGTCCCCACCATAATCAACCACAGCTCTCTGCTGGATGGCAAGGGGAGCCCACGCCGCTGCCTTCAGTGCCCACAGCACTTTTTGGAGATGGTCCCTCCCACGGCAGGAGTCATGAACGGGCTTGCAGGCAAGGGCACGGCCAGGGAATCCCGCCTGGCCACGCTGCCTGTGGGCAGCTGTGTGGGCAGGGGGAGGCTGCAGATCCCAGCTGGCAGACTGTGCCATCACCGATGCCAATCCGGACACGGGGCCACAGCAATTGCTCCTCCAGCTCAGGCAAGGAAACACTGATTTGCTTTAGAGAACAAAGGTTTACCTGCTGGGCCGCTGCTGCTCCTTGGGGAAAGGTTTAAATTAGGGGATCTGGAGGAGAGAAATTGAAGAAAAAGGAGAAGTAGGAGAAATCGTGTCCCATTGGCTCTGGCCCACCTCAGACTGCACAGACACCCACGTGCTGGTCCCGGCTGCCAGGGCCTCCCTGGTCCCCACTCACCAGGGCAGTGAGGGGCTGCTGGGTCTGGGGACAGCAGGACAGGTCTCAAAGTTCCCCAAGAGCTGCTCCTCAGCACAGGGTGTGCAGGGAGAGAACCTGAGCTCTACCCCAACTCCAGTCCCTTCCAGGGCACCAATATCCACATCTTCATCCCCTCCTGTGTTCCGAGCACGGTGGCACCACAAGTGTCTGTCCCTGTGTCATGGCCAGGCTGGGCAGTGCAGGGAAGACAAGAGTGACAGGGACACAGTCTGGGTGACCTGCTCCTGCCTTGCAGTGTCACCAGCAGCACATCTTGTCACCGCAGCAATGCCAGGCCCAGCCAAAGGCTCGGCCCTGCAGTCAGACCCTGCTGCCACGGGGCTGCCAAAACTGAGGGAGACCCACCCGAGGACCAGAAGGACCCGGGAGACAGCACAGGGAGGATGAGTAGGGCTCTGCTTGGTGTGAGCTTGGTGTGAGCCCCAGGAAACGACCTCGGTATTGTCCCTGCTCAGGCTAAACCAGCCTCACACAGCCTTGGTTTAATCCAGCTGCTGGTGGCACCGGAGAGCAGTCGGAGCACAAAGACACTGTGCTGCCAGCCCTGTCCCCTCACTGCTGCCCACCAGTGTGACCAGGGCAGTTGAGTCCCCCTCCACACCAAAAACCCAGTGTGAGGCCCCTGCACGGCATCCCAACAGGCTGAGCCCAGGAAAGGGGCAGGAAACACGTGGGGGAACCCCTGGGGAGAGCTGGGAACCCCTGGGGAGAGCTGTTCCTGCCCGTGGGCCGGGGCAGCAGCAAGCACCTCCAGCCCATGGCTGGGTTCAGGTCCCCTCCAAGCCCACCAGCGGGACACAACCAGCACCCCACATCAAGCTGGTGTAATAATTCCTTTGGCAACACTTTTTCCACAAGCCCTGGGAGCTTAGTGAGCCCCCAAACTCCACCCAAGGCAGTTAAGGTAGGTACCTGGCTGCCCACTGAACTCCTTGGTGGTGCTGGAGGTGCAGCACCGAGGTCTCACCACACCGAAACACCCAGGGGAAGGTGGGAAGGTGCCAACCGGCAGCTCCCGGCCCCAAACGCGGCTGCTCCTCCGCCCTCCTCCACCCGGCAGGACCGGCGGGTTCCCCGGCACAGGTTTGGTTTCAAGTTGTCGGACCCCGGGGCTCTGCGGAGCCCGTCGGTGAAGCCACCAAATCCAGGTCTCCGTGCAGCCGCGGGAGGAGGAGGATCCTCCGAGCAGGGCGCGGTGCCACACTCCTCTCCCTCTCCTCTCCTCCGGCTCTGCCCCGGCCGGGTCCGGCAGCTCGGGGGGACCCCGCGGCCGGGCCGGTGGGACCGGAGAGGGGGTGCCTGGAAAGTTGGGAGGCCGGGAAGCGGGGCCGGCTGGGAGGCGGCGCAGGCCAATGGGAAGCGCAGAGCATGATGTCACCGCGCTCATCACAGCATGGCTCTGGCTAACAAAGAGAACAATGAGCCTGCCCAGCTCCCCGCTTCCCTCCGCGAAAAAAAAGCCCCCCGACCCCCGGCCCGCAGCCCCCCGGCCGGGGAGGGGTGGGAGCCGCGGGGCGAGGGCAGGGCTGGGGTGCCAGACCCCACCCGGCCAAAACGCTCCAGAGGTCACGCTCCCTGCGAGGGGATTCCTGCCGGGATCCCTGCAGGCAGCGGCTCCCTTCCTTCTCCTTTCTTTTCCTTAAATCCTCCGCCTCGGGGTCTTTTCTTTTTGATTTTCCAAGGCGTAACTCCGGTTTATTTGGGATTTCCCGGAGACAAAAGCCCACTCCAGGCACACCCACCCGGACGAGGGCTGGGGCGGCCTTTTGTGACAGCTGGGTGCGAGGGGCTCCGCGCCCCCGGAGCTCCGGCCACCTACGGACGAGCGGGTTAACGACCGTTTACACCGGATTTATCGTCAGGATTTACAAACTGAAGTCCGAGATAAGCGGCACCGTTCACACACCGGGTCTGAGATACGGAGCCTGGAGGGGAGGGGGCAGAAGCACAACTACAATGAAAGCACAGAAAGCTCCGTGTGCTGGCAGCTCCCACGGACGCGCGTGGCTCCCGGGAACTTTCCGGTGATCCCACCCCGGCCGTTCTCCCGCGCCGTGGAGTTTTATCGCTATTTACCGGCGGCTCGGCGGCACCGCAGCTCCCGGGACCCGCGGCCGAGTTTCGGGGCCGCCGCCGCGAAGTTTCCGCCTCCGCACGGAGACAAAGCCCCGGAGCCGCCCCGGCCCGAGGGGGGGTCCCCGCGCCCCCCGGTGCCCCCCGCGCCGCGTTACCTTGCCGGCCCACGATCTCGGCGACGTGCTCGGAGCTGGGCACGGGCACGCACTCGGTCATGTTCACGCTCTTCTTCCTGCTGGCCGGCGGCTCCCCGAGCAGCGCGGGCGGCCCCAGCGGCGGGGCCAGGCTGCCGAAGGCGCCCGGGGCGGGGGCCGGGGCCGGCCCCGGGGATGATCCGCCGCGCTCCCGCTCCCTTAGGCCGCCCGGCCCCGCGGCCCCCGCCGGCTCCTCCGCGCCCTCCAGCCCCAGCAGCGACAGCTGGTCCAGCGCGAACCTCAGCGCGGCGGCTTCGCCCTGCGCCGCCGGCCCCGGCGGCCCCTCCCGCTCCCGGCCGGGCTCGGGCTCCGGCGGCGGGTCCTGCCCGGCGGAGGGCGGCGGCGGCGGGCTGAGCAGGGTGAGGCAGCGCGGCGGGCCGCGGGCCGGCTGCCCGGGCTCGGGCTGGTACAGGGAGCCGGGCATGGCGCGGAGCGAGCGGGCCGGGGCCGGGGCGGTGCCGCTGCCCGGGGCCGCCGCCGCCGCCGCCTCCTGCGCCCCCCGCCCCGCCCGCCGATGGGCCGCGCCGCGCCCGCCGCGCGCATGCGCCGCGGAGCCCCGCCCACCGAGCGGGGACGCGCCCCCATCGTCCGGAGCTCCGCCCACCCCGGCCACACCCATAAGGCCACGCCCACCCCGGAGGGAGCCGCGACCCCCGCCCGGCACAGCCCGAAAATCCGAGGGGGGGGTCGGACATCCCGGGGGATCCGAGGGTGCCCCCGGGGCTCTGAGCATCCCCAGGGCAGCGCTGAGCAGCGCGGGGAGGGAAGCGGGGGTCGAGCATCCCGGCGGCTCCGAGTATCGCGGGGGGAGGAGGGGGAGCGACCATTCTGGGGGTGCTCTGAGCATCCCGAGGGGGGCTTCGAGCATCGCGGGGGGGGGAGTCGAGCATCCCGGAGGGTCCGAGCATCTGGGGGCTACCTCCGAGTATCGCGGGGGAGGGAGAGGGGAGGTCGACCATTCCGCGGGGTGGGGTTCTGGATATCTCGGGGTATCCGAGCAGCCCCCGCGGGTTCTGAGCATCCCCGGCGGGGACTCCGAGCACTGCGGGGAGGAAAGGGGAGGTCGAGCAGCCCGGGGGCTCCGAGTAGGGCGAGGGTCGAACGTCCCGGGGAAGCCCCCCCGAGCATCCCGGGGTGCTCCGAGCAGCGCGGGATGGGTCAGAGCATCCTGGGGAAGCGGGAGGGCAGTTCCGAGCAGCACGGTGGGTCTGAGCATCCCCGGGCGGCTCCGAGCATCGCTGGAAGGTTCTGAGCATCGCGGGGGTTCGAGCGACCCGGGAGAGCTCCGACCATCCCGGCAAGTTCTGAGCATACCCGGGAGGGCTCCAAGCACTGTGTGTGTGGGGGGGGTGGTGTGGGAGCATCCCGGGGGCTCCGAACGCCCCGGGGGGCTCCCCGAGCATCCCGGGGAGACTCTGGCATCCCAGGAGGTTCCGGGCATCCGAGGGGGGCCCCGAAATCCCCGGGCAGCTCCGACCATCGCGGAGCGGGATCGCGAGCATCGCGGAGGTTCGAGCAGCCTTAGGGGGGTTCTGGCATCCCCGGGGGGGCTCCGAGCATTCCCGGCGCACGGCCCCGCCGCCCTCCCCTCCCCGCAGCTCAAACACCGGCGGTTCCCACCGCGGGGCCGGGGAGGAGCTGCCGGAAAAACGCCGCCGAAACCGAGGGAGGCGAGAGGGGACCGGGACAGAGCAGGTCAGTCGGTACCGCTCGGCACAGCAGGAACCAGGACCGGGACCGCGAAGCGCTGGAGCAGCCGCAGCCCCCCCGGTGCCGGGCAGACCCCTCCCCCCCGCCCCTCCCAGGCACTCGAGCCCCAGCACAGCCCCCCTCCTTCTCCCCGAGTTACTGAAGTTAAGAAAATATAAAATCATTGTCCTTTCTCCTGCCGTTTTCCCTTGGATCTTCAGTTTCTATGTCACAGGGCCATTCCACAGAATCCCCGAGCGGTTTGGGTTGGAAGGGACCTTTGAAGCCCACCCCGTCCCACCGCCCCAGTTTTGCTGTTCGTGCTCAGCAGCGTCACCTGGTTCCGCCTGACAGAGGCACAGCCGCCTCGGCAGCCTGGATACCCTGAGAGCACAGGGATCTCAATCACCTCCTCGAGCTCCCCTCCCCAGAACAGCAGGTCCCTGCTGCCATGGATTGTCCCCCCACCCCAGATTACCTGCCTCCAAACCCTTTGTCCCAGCTGGGCCGTGGATTTACAGGGCCCTTCCACAGCCAGAGCTTTAGGAACCCTCCTGGAAGTGCTGGCACAGCACACATTTACTAGAACAACATTAAGACCCACTCCCAGCCCATCCACGCCCCCAAATGCCCAGATGCTCCCATTCCACAGCTCCTATGCTCCGTTTTCACATAACTGTCTTTCCCAATCACTGCCTTTGGGATTAATTCAACCATTTGGCTTGGGATTGGTTTTAATTGCAAGAACCATCGGTGTCTGGGCTAGAAACCCCCCCTTCAATCCACCCACTCTGTTTTCATTTCCCAGATCCCGGGAAACATTAACTCCTGCTGCTCCATGGGCCAAACACGAGCCACATGGGCTGGTCTTCTGCTTCCAGGCTTTCCCCTTCAGCTGGTGACTCCTCTATGGAAAGAGACTTTCAACTTTTGATACTTTGAAAGGGGCACCTGAAACTTCCATGGGATCTTTCCAGCAAGGTGACAGCCACCAGGAGCTGTTTCCTTACTTCTTTCCACTCCTCTCACCTGCCAACTAAACCCAACATCTTCCAGCTGCTGAAAAGTTTAATGAAAACAGGTAACGAGCTTCCTCCCCTCCTGTTTTACCTTCTCTCCTTCTGCTTTACCTCCAGAGCCCTCAGCTATGAGCTCCCACCAGCCCTTCCCTTCTGTCTGGATGCTGCAGACTGTGGCAACTTCTGTTTTCCCCTCCAAACAACTCAATTCCATGGAGATGTGTCTGCATCCATCCCGATTCCTCAGTGCTTACACAGATCCAGCAGCACCAGCACAGCCCTCGGAATCCTCCCACTCCAGACTGGCCTCCCCCATGCCAGGAGCTGCTCAGAGAGCTGGTAACTCCAGGATTACTACAGAGAGCCATAGGATCCTAGAAAAACCCGAGTTGGAAGGGACCCACAAGGACCATCAAAGTCCAATTCCTGCCCAGGACACCCCAACAACCCCACCCTGTCCCTCAGAGCGTTGTCCAAACGCTCCTGGAGCTCTGGCAGCCTTGGGGCCGTGCCCACTGCCCTGGGGAGCCTGGGCAGTGCCCCAGCACCCTGTGGGGGAAGAACCTTTCCCTGAGATCCATCCCAACCCCCCTGGCACAGCTCCAGCCATTTCTGGCATCAGGATTTGCGCCTCCTGAGGAACAGAAGCTTCTCCTCCGGGGACAGACACAGCCAATCCAGGTCTGAGCCTCACAAACTGGCTGTGAGACATCTCCCCTCTCACTCTCAAAATATTTAATGCTGTAAATTGTAACACCCCATTAAACTACTAAAAACAGTGGGGTTTCCACAACTTGAGAGTGAAGGGTACAACCCCTCCTGTCTGAGCTTCTTCTGTTTCCACAAGATGGAGAAAACCCATGAACGACCAACACCACGTCCCTGGTGACTTCTCTGGGCAACCTTCACCAACACAGAGGAGTCCACCTGTACCTGAACCTGCCCAAGTGGCTCCTTAGGTATGTCCTTGCTCCAATTCCAACACTAACACACTCCTGGCCACCACGTCTCCACCTCTGAAGCCCCCAAGAAGTCCTGTACATGGGCTTTCAAACCCCCCCAGGAACTGCACTCCCAACACTGCCCTTTTTGCCTCTCTGTGCTCTCTCAGTCCTTTTGGGAAATTTCTACGTCAAGTCCAACAACACCCAGGGAAACTGCCAGTTGTTATTTTAAGTGCTTTGGCAAACCTGGTTTTTAGCTGTTGTGTCTCTGATCTGTTCCATTTTCAGCAGAACTAGCTCAGGCTTTCTTCTGAGAGCCTGAATTCCACTCATGACACCAAGTGGCCCTGGGGTTTTTTTTAACCTGAGCAATTAGTAGCTCTTAAAGAGACTTGTGTCTCCCATTAACAGAGAAAATGATTCTACAAACCAGAGAAGTTGTTCAGCACAATTCCATTTCTTTAACAAACATGACCATGCAGAAGAACCAATTTCCCTAAACACAAGAGAAAAGAGAAGGCTCTTACTTGCTGCTTCCAAGCCCATCCCTCCAGGTGCTTTCCCCATTTCCCAGCAGGACTCATTCCCAAGTTTGTGCTGCCTCTAATCATTTGGTCTCTGACCACTGAAGCTGTGGCTGCCCCATCTCTGGAAGTATCCAAGGCCAGGCTGGACAGGGCTTGGAGCAACCTGGAATAGTGGAAGGTGTCCCTGCCCATGGCAGGGGGTGGGACTGGATGGGCTTTAAGGTCCCTTCCAGCCCAAACCAGTCTGGGATTCTGTGATCTACAGAATAAACATATCCTCCAAAATGACCAATCCAGTCCCTTGGCTGTGCACAGGGAATCATGGAACACTGGATTAAAGCACAGCAGAGGTCTAACAGCCCATTAAGGTGTTTTCTATAGGGAGAAACAGAAGTACAGCAGAGCATTAGTGCAACCACAGCTCCATAAACCCAAATCCCCTGGGAACAACTCTGCAACAGCAGCTTATTCCAGGTCAAGTGTACAATGGCAGAAGGGGCAATATCCAAGCTAGAATATTTGTTCTGCTCTAGAGAACATTCTCTGTAGATCAACCCCTAAAGATGGGAATTACTGCACACAGAGAAAGGAACTCCCTGCCCCCAACCAAAAAACCCTGCAGTTGTCACAAAATCATCTCGGAATGGTTTGGGTTGGAAGGGACCTTAAAGATCATCTTGTTTCCCCCCCTGCCATGGGCAGGGACACCTTCCACTAGCCCAGGGTGCTCCAAGCCCACTCCAACCTGGCCTTGGACACTTCCAGGGATGGGGCAGCCACAGCTGCTCTGGGAAACCTGGGACAGCCCCTCCCCACCCTCACAGCCAACAATTCCTTCCCAATATCCCATCTCTCCCTGCCCTCTGGCACTGGGAAGCCATTAACCCTTATCCTGTCCCTCCATCCCTTGTCCCAAGTCCCTCTCCAGCTCTCCTGGAGCCCCTTTAGGCCCTGCAAGGGGCTCTCAGCTCTCCCTGGATCCTTCTCTCCTCCAGGTGAACCCCCCCAGCTCTCCCAGCCTGGCTCCAGAGCAGAGGGAGCAGCCCTTGGAGCAGCTCTGTGGTTTCCTCTGGACCTGCTCCAACAGCCCCACATCCTTCTGATGTTGTTCCCCTGGCTCAGCCCAGGGCACAGAGGGTTTCTTGGTGCCAGGACATGTGGCCAGAGCACGTCCAGCTTTTCATCCACCAACACCAAGTCCTTCTCCCCACATTTCTCTCAATATTTTATCCATTTGCCTAAATCACAGCACTGCACAGAACTAGAGCAGCTGCTCCTCTCCCTCTTTAGGAGCTCCAACTCTGCTTTCTACAGTTTTTCAAGCACATGCAAATACCATGCAAAAAAGCCCAGGCTTGGAGCAGAGCACAGAAGAGGTGCTGCAGCTCAGAGCAGAAGTACAAAAAAACCCTTACTCTGTGTGGGAAGAGAATATTTCAGCACATCAGGAGCTGAATCACTGCCTGTGGGTGGAGCCAGACAGATTGACAAGATCTGGAACTTGAGAGATGACCTCAGCCCGAGATCAATCATCCCACAAAGTTGCTGACTGAGGGAACAGCACATGGGGACAGCTCGAGGTGACAGGTATCAGTGTCAGCCTGATGTGCCAAAACTGCATCAGAGGCACAAACTACAATTGACCAACTCTGAGTGAACTCAAACCATGGACCTCTGAGATCCCTCAGCACCAACAGGCCCAGCAGCCTTTTCTCTGCCACCTCTTGGCATCACCACCAGTGATTTCTTCATAGTTTTCTTCATACATTTCCTCACTACAGCAGGACATGAAAGAGGCACCTTGGGGGAAAAGAGCCATTAGCAAATGGCTCTTTTTCAGGCATTAAAAGAATGAAGAATTGAGCTGTCAGGTAATGATTTTGGAGTTCTGGAGCAGCCACTTGATGGAAAGCTAAGAATTAACTGCAGATCAGACAAAAGCATGAAAAATAAAAGATGGCCCACCACACTTTCAGGTTTTACAGCCCTTCAGATCACTGAACCCCACGGAATGTGCCCAACAGGCTAATCCAGGACATGAAAATGGACTCATATTACAAACAAAACCATGTAGTAACTTTTTAGTATTCACCTCCTTCCAAAAACTCAACCCTGGGAGCGAGTCCAGAGGAGGCCACGGAGATGCTCCAAGGGCTGGAGCCCCTCTGCTCTGGAGCCAGGCTGGGAGAGCTGGGGGGTTCCCCTGGAGAAGGCTCCAGGGAGAGCTGAGAGCCCCTTGCAGGGCCTAAAGGGGCTCCAGGAGAGCTGGAGAGGGACTTGGATAAGGGATGGAGGGACAGGACATGGGGAATGGCTTCCCAGTGCCAGAGGACAGGGTGAGATGGGAGATTGGGAAGGAATTGTTGGCTGTGAGGGTGGGGAGGGGCTGTCCCAGGTTTCCCAGAGCAGCTGTGGCTGCCCCTGGATTCCTGGAAGTGTCCAAGGCCAGGCTGGACGGGGCTTGGAGCAACCTGGGCTAGTGGAAGGTGTCCCTGCCCATGGCAGGGGGTGGCACTGGATGGG
>NW_016690470.1:550918-559032 GCF_001604755.1 Lepidothrix coronata
CAGTCTCAAACCATTTCCATTTGTGACTCTGCAATGTAAGAAAAATCCACTAACAGTCCAGAGATTTATTTAATGAATGGACTAAATAGTTTCCTATGCTTGGCAGAAGTTATTTATTACTAGCAGTTTGTGCTATTAGTTAGCAGCAGTTATTTGTGGATATTGAGAAGAAATCAGCAACACTAAATCAGCCTCCCAACCAATGCCCTGACAATTTCTAGTGCATTTGGTGGGTCATTTTTGAAGTTCAACACGTTTTTTTCCTCTCCTCACCCTCCCAAATGCTCTGTCACTGTAAATACCATTTAGCACATGCTGTTCTGTGCTGTTCTCTCCTACACTCAGCTTCTCACAGGGTCAGACTCAGGGAGGGGGGGAAGGAAGGAATGGTTTTCCCTCATTAGCTCAAGTTGATCCCTGCTAATCTGAGAACAAATCCAAGTTTTTAGCTCCCCACAGCCCATACAGGACATTATTTTCTGTGCTGCAGAATTAGGACACCTCCTTCTCGTGGCTCTCTGTGCTTCATTAATGCAGGGAGCTGAAATATGCAGCACTGGGAACCTCGACCGACCCCAAAGTCTGTTCTGAAGCAATTCCAGTGGATGCAGAAATTCCTGCTCAGAGTGACAACAGCATTTTATTTGATAGGGAGCAAGTGGTATCATCCAAATATCTGCATGGGCATCTGGACTCTTGGAGGTTGTTTATTTAATGAAGAACAGGATTAACTCTCCACTTAGATAATCCCAGTTATTTGGGATTATGTCCATAAGAACATTCTCCTGCCTCCTCCCCCTTTAAACACATTATCCCACCCTCTCTCCCAGGCCCAGGAGTGTCAGTGCAGACAGAATGGTCTCTCCCTAAAGCAAGACAGAAGGACACGAGTCAGGAGTGCTGAAAGACCAGCTTTCCTTCCAGGTGTCCTGCTTCATCCACATCCTGCAGAGTATTTAGATGGGATATTGGGAAGGAATTGTTGGCTGGGAGGGTGGGGAGGCCCTGGCACGGGTTTCCCAGAGCAGCTGTGGCCCATCCCTGGAAGTGTCCAAGGGCAGATTGGAGCAACCTGCTCTGGGGGAAGGTGTCCCAGCCCACAGCAGAGGGTGGGGCTGGATGAGCTTTAAGGTCCCCTCCAACCCAAACTGTTGTATGACTCTCACTCACAGCCATGACAAAGCCACCCCAGGCAGGGTTTAACATGCCTGCATTCCCAGAGTCCAGCCATGTCATTCCTGAGTGTTTTCCCTTCCTGATGTGCTCAGTTTACAAGCAAGAAAACCCCTCCCTTTCCTTGCTCAACAGCCAGTTCAGCAAGTTCAACTTCAGATGTGAATCGAGCCAACTTTTCCTGGGCAAAACCACCTCCAGAAGCTCTGCAGGTCAAACCCAGCCTGTCCCACATCCATGCTAATTCACTCTTTG
This sequence comes from Lepidothrix coronata, assembly GCF_001604755.1. Classification (NCBI taxonomy): domain Eukaryota; kingdom Metazoa; phylum Chordata; class Aves; order Passeriformes; family Pipridae; genus Lepidothrix; species Lepidothrix coronata. The sequence continues at coordinate 552,347 of NW_016690470.1, forward strand.
GACTGCACAAAATTTCATCCAACCAGGATTCAACAAAGGTAACACTGGGAATCCAAACAGGGAGATAATGGCATTCCCTCAAAATCTGGAAGTTTTGGAAAACCAAGTGGGGAGATAAAAACTGGAGCCACCTTACTGGACCAGCTCCAACACACTGTGCAGAACAGGTTATTGATTAATGAAATATAAGTTTGGCCTCAATTCTGTTCTACTGCCCTTAAATATATTCTTTACTAACCATCTGCTTTACAAGTCAGACCTCAAAAAGCTGCTTCCTCCACCCTGGGGATATATTTGATGATGGCACTTTATCCCCATTATTCACTTCCAAGGCTGTGATAAGACAAACTAATCCAGTTATTGCAGCAACCTGAGAAAGACATCATGGTCAGTGAGAAGAAATATTTGGTTTACTCACCTGTCTTGATAAGCAGGTAAAGTTATTCCAGTTTCTTTGGCTGTGAGAGGAGTCCTGGGCCCCTTTTGGCACTTTGCACAGTCAACTCCATATGAACAGAAATATGAATAATCTTTATAAATCTCTGAAGGAAAGAGAAAGCTGGACAGGGAAAGCACAGTGGGGAAAACGAGGGGTGGCAGCAATTTAAACTTGATAATTCAGTGAATCAAAATGTGAGTATCAACATTTAAATCCTCTATGTTATGGTTCTGCAAATGCTTGTGGTTATGTTTAGATTCAAGTAAAAGTAAATAAAGACATCACTAGATATTAAAACAAGCTTTAAAAAAGAAACAGTGTCAGGAGGTGATTGCTGTGCTCACAAGGACACCTCTGGTGGGGGTTATAAACTGCTGGGGTTGGGATTCAAAGGACACATGGAAATGGTGTCCAGTTGAGCCAGGGGAGGTTTAGATTGGAGATTAGGAAGGTTTGTTCTCCACAGAAAGGGTTGTCAAGCCCTGGCACAGCTGCCCAGGGTAGGGGTGGAGTCACCATCCCTGGAAGTGCTCAAACAACGTGTGGATGTGGCACTTGGGGACAGGGGTTAGTGGTGAACACGGTGCTGAGGTGATGGTTGGACTTGATGATCTCCAAGGTCTTTTCCAGCCTTTTCCAACTGATTCCATGATTCTCCATAACCAACCTGCCCATGAGATGGGACACCCTGGCAGCCTCTCACTCCATGAGGACACAGGAGGGAACTCTGCACTAAGAATTAACAGTTTTCCCCAAGTTTCCCTCTGTATTTCCCCCTGCCAGGCCCCAAATATCAGGATCCAAATCTCAGAGTGGAGCCCCCAGCAAACCCCCCCGAGCATCTCTGCTGGGATAACTGGGAGGGGCAGAGCACAAAGCTCCAGGTAAGGGCTTGAGGCAGACTAGAGGAACCTCTTCTCTGTGAGAAACATTTAATTCAGCACCATGACTTACAAGAGGACAGGTTTACAGAGTAACAACCGTAACAGACTGTTCAGAAAGGAAAATAATGGTCACTGCCTGCAGTGCCAGGCACAGCTCCCCAGAGCAGCACCTGGCAGAGCAGCAGCAAAGCACAGCTCAGTCTCCTTGCAGTACTCAAGTGAGCAACATCACAGGGTTTTGTATTTTCAAACCTCTAAGAAAAGGGTGAACACAGGATCAATCACTCTGGCAGGGGATATTTTCCAGGGATCACGAAGCTGAACTACTCCCAAAGGCAACTCCCTTGTCCCCTGCTGTCCCTGCTCATCATCCTCACACAATAAAGGCTCTGGGAGCTACTTTCTTCCCCAAGTTTTGGGATACCACCAACTTGTACAATTGGTCAGTGGCACAGTGTTTAATCCACCACTTTCTACTGTTCTCTCAGCATGAATTGTGCAATGGATACCCTAAGACTAAAATAACTTTCGCATTCTCCAAGCTATAAACTCTCATCTTCCTCCCCTCTCCTTGTCTCCCTCCCCAGAGAAATCCATTTTTAGCCACAAGTTACCCCAATATGCTCACAGACGTACTGGAAGAGACTGAGGAATCAATCAAGGTACCCATGGTGAAGCCAAATACTTATAAACACATTAAGGCAGGTTTCACATCAGTTCAACTTTCGACACAAAATGCTGGTCACTTCACTGCACATGCAAATAAGAAAAGATTTAAACACTTAATAAAAACCTTTACATTCCTTTTTAGATATCAATTATAGAAAAATCAACCTTTTTCCTTTCTTTTTTTTTTCTTTTTTTTTTTTTAAAGAGGTCAGAACATTACTGCACACGAAAGCAGGTGTGTGGCCACACCTGTTGGAATGGATCCCCTTCCCTCCACACAGAGGAACAGAGGGCAGGTTCTTGGCACCAGAAGAGAAAAAGGAGGAAGTTTTCCTCATTGTCAGTCAGAAATGAGTCATCCTTCCATCCCCAGTTGAGAAAAAAAAGTCCTTCTGACTGGACTTGAACCAAACCAAAACATACCTCAGGTTGGGTTTATTTCTCTCCAAAACTCTGTTCAGAGTGTTTGGACACACAGAGTCCACACTGTGCTCGGGAGTGCTCTCAGTGTGGTGTGGAACCAACCCCAAAGCCCAGTTACCAGAGCTGGCAGCCCAATTCCTCGAGTGTAACTCCCCCTACTCCCCAAACCTCAGCTGGGACCAGGCACTGGCAGTTCAGCTCTGAGACTGCACTTCCAAGACCAATGTGGTCTCGTGAGGAAACGGCGACTCAGTGACTGGAATTCACATATGGAATGACAATCCACGACATGAAATGACCTCCCTACAGCCAGGTACAAACAGGTAGCCCACAGCAGAGCAGCCAAGGAGTGAAACAGCATCTCTCTCTCTCTCCTGGGTTAGAGAGAAAATTGTTTCCATGGGTCATTAAAGGTATTTTGATAAAAAAAGCTTAAAAATGTATCACCTCGCACTGACCCACAAAACATAATAATAAAAAAAAAAAGAGACAGCAAATTTGGTTCCTATTATTTCCCCTCCCACCATGTGATATTCCTTTATCCCCTCCCACTTTTGCATTCCCAATCACCCCACCCCTTTAGAAAAAGGAGGGGGAGTGGAGTTTAGTAAAGTTCCACCTGCAAAACTCCCCAGCAGTGAATGAACCATCAGCTCCCGAGTTTCCTGAAGTACATCCAAATGCTCCGGGGTACAGTTGGACTGGTGGTGCACTCTTGGCTCTGTAAATGGTTGTGCTGACCCTGCTGATTGGCTTTATACTGGGAATTCTTAGATGGAACTCCCTGGAAGAGACAAAAAAGACCTTGTAAGTCAGTAAGAACTTTTTGTATCTTTACAGGCGAGAGAGTTCTAAAAAGAAGAATTCCCACGGCCATAACATATCCATGTCTTTATCTCCTGGGTTTCACCTGCAGCAGACACTTTGTTCTGGTTCTTGCCTGTTGCCAGACCTTTGTAGCAGAAAAGAACTCAAGGTATTCATTGTCCAAAAGCTACTGCTAGTGATGTGGGAAAATGGGAAGAAAGCCCAGAGATAAGATGGGATCTCCCAAAGGCCAAGCAGATTTCACATTGTAATCAATCTTCCAACTTGAAGGATTGCTTAACATAAAAATCACCCTTCTACCTGAAGTCCAGGTGTCATTCCCTCCAAAGGGGCTTTTCTTCTGTTATTCATCCTAAATATTCCATTTTTCCCCCTCCATATTCTTGATTCTTGCCTCACAGGCTCCAGAGGAGGCCACTAAATTGATCCCAGGGCTGGAGCCCCTCTGCTTTGGAGACAGGCTGGGAGAGCTGGGATTGTGCCCCCTGAGCCTCCTTTTCTCCTGGCTGAGCCCTCCCAGCTCCCTTGGACACTCCTCACCAGACTGTGCCCCAGACCCTTCCCCAACCCCATCCAACCTGGCCTTGGACACTGGGACAGCCCCTCCCCACCCTCACAGCCAACAATTCCTTCCCAATATCCCATCTATCCCTGCCCTCTGGCACTGGGAAGCCATTCCCCCCCGTCCTGTCCATCCATCCCTTGTCCCCAGTCCCTCTCCAGCTCTCCTGGAGCCCCTTTAGGCCCTGCAAGGGGCTCTCAGGTCTCCCTGGAGCCTTCTCTTCTCCAGGTGAACCCCCCCAGCTCTCCCAGCCTGGCTCCAGAGCAGAGGGGCTCCAGCCCTTGGAGCATCCCTGGACTCTCTCCAGCAGCTCCGTGTCCTCCTCCTGCTGTTCCCCAGGGCTGGAGGCAGCTCTGCAGGGGGGTTCTCCCCTGACACACACCCAGCACCCCTTTAAAAGCACATGCTAAAAAGCAAAGATCTGTCCACGTTTAAGATTCCCCCTGAAAACCTTCCTGCCTCCAGTGAAGTCCAGTTCAAGGTGAGCAATAACCTTACCTGGACTATACATTCTCCATCTCCTGGTCATGGTCCTGCTCCTCCTCCTCTTCTTCCTCTTCTCCTTCTTCCTCCCCTCCCTCTTTCTCTGAGGGGGGCTCCCCATCCCTGGCGATCTCCTCCACGTGGGCCAGCATGTCAGCCATGAGGGCCTCCTCCAGCCTCTTCCTCACCTGCTGCACCAGCTCCTCCTGCTTCCTGCCCAGAGCAAGGAACACCCACCATCAACCCCCAGGGAAAGGAACCTCCCAGGGAAAGGAACCTCCCAGGGAAAGGAACCTCCCAGGGAAAGGAACCTCAAACCCCTCCAACACGAGGCTGGACAGACAAGCATGGATTGCAAAAGCCCTCTGAGAACTGCACTCATAATGCCAAAACCCTTGGCATTATTATATTGATGGGGAAGATGCAAAACACTTTAAAAACCTGCCCAATATTTTCTGCTACAAGCCCCGTGCCCTGTTGAATTCTGGTTGGAATTCGACCAATCTAGCAGCTGACTCAAAGACTTTTTTGCTTTTTAACTCCTAGTACTAATATTGAACAAGAAAACCTCAGCCTACCCTGCCCAGTTTTCCAAAAATCAGACTGGAGAAAAATGAAGTTTCTGATAATTTCTTTTTGCTCGTTCCCCTTTTGAGTCCAAACCTTAAATTTTATGGCTCCTTTGCTGTCAAAGTCCCAGTAAAGAACAGATCACTGATCAGTGGCTCACAGGTCTCCTATTTCAGCTCAGCCACAGGAAATCAAAGTTATAAGCATTAGAGTGTTTTTCCTGGTCATTCTGGTACAAATCAAGCACAAAAAATTTATCCTGTAATTTCAAAAGATTTCTCAAGCAGTCAAAGCAAGGACTATCTTTAAGCATTTAGTGAGTGCAAACAGCCCACCTGGAGGTTACTGTTTGGTATTTTCAGTCCTCTACCATGCACTTAAAGCTGAGTTTGAGCAGTCCTGATTTAGCAATATAATTCATTACTAAAGCAACCTATAGCTAAATAAACTGCACCTTGTTCCCTGCCACCACAGCAGGCAGGAGTTTGATCTGGTCAACACACAAATTTTATTTATTTTATTTTATTTACTGACACAGAGGAAGGGTCAAGAGAACCCAATCCCAATGTCCAGGATTTCTCCAATCCCATCTCTGCTCAGAGATGCCTAATCAGGGTCACCCCAATTCAGACACCTCTGTCAACAAAAGGACACTCTGACATGAAAACCTGAAACTTCAGAGTAACTGAGCATGGCCAAAATAAAAAACAATGGGCTTTGAGCACACGAGAGCAGCTTTGTGTGACCATTTTTGTCTCCTCTGCTGCTGAGGAGCCATTCAAATTAATTCCCAAGCCACAGTGCTCTACCAGACACCGACAAAAAAAGTACTGTTTTACCCCAAGGGACTTTGTTCCAAGTGGTGTTTCTAGTTAATACCTGATATCTTCATCTGTCACCATGAAGGCTTTGCAGAGAGGCTGTGAGGTGTTGAGCCAAACCCCAGGGTTCTTCTCCACAGCTGCAGAGAGCTGGCCTGTGATGGGCATGGTGCTGGTGTGCAGGGCACTGGCGATGGCAGAGAGCAGGGTTTCATCTGTGCACCCCGGGCCCACCCCTGCAGGAGGGAGGAAAAGCCATAACCAACAGTGCACAGGGCAGGGAGCAGCAAAAGCAGGACACCAGGAATGAAACTGGAATGGCAAAACACACGCTGTGGTTTTGGGAGCTAACACGACACAAATCCTGGACACTGGAAGAGCTCCTGTGCAGCTCTCCAAGGGTATTCACACTCAGGGCACTTCCTCATTCTGGTACACAAACCCAATAATAATAAAGAAAAGGCAGACTGGGAATGAAAGGTGTTTCCATGATGTTTGAATGGAAACATGAGAGAGCTGAGGGTGTTCAGCCTAGGGAAGAGAAGGCTCCAGGGAGAGCTGAGAGCCCCTTCCAGGGCCTAAAGGGGCTCCAGGAGAGCTGGAGAGGGATTTGGGACAAAGAGTGGAGGGACAGGACAAGGGGGAATGGCTTTAAGCTGAAGGAGGGCAGGGTTAGGTGGGATATTGGGAAGAAATTGTTGGCTGTGAGGGTGGGGAGGCCCTGGCACTGGTTTCCCAGAGAAACTGTGGCTGCCCCATCCCTGGAAGTGTCCAAGGCCAGGCTGGACGGGGCTTGGAGCAACCTGGGCTGGTGGAAGGTGTCCCTGCCCATGGCAGGGGGTGGGACTGGGTGATCTTTAAGGTCTTTCCAACCCAAGCCAGTTCTGACTCTGCTGTTTCTGGAACACGGACCCCAAAAATGTCAAGAAGTTTTGCTTCGGTGCTTTCTCAGGCCAAGGGGCATCAAGACCCCCAGGGAGCACTGGCAGTTCCTGCTGCAGCAGGAA
>NW_016690470.1:562915-569840 GCF_001604755.1 Lepidothrix coronata
GCTTCTCTGGGCAACCTGTGCCAGGGCCTCACCATCCTCACAGCCAACAATTTCTTCCCAATATCCTACCTAACCCTGCCCTCCTTCAGCTTAAAGCCATTCCCCCTTGTCCTGTCCCTCCATCCCTTGTCCCCAGTCCCTCTCCAGCTCTCCTGGAGCCCCTTTAGGCCCTGCAAGGGGCTCTCAGCTCTCCCTGGAGCCTTCTCTCCTCCAGGTGAACCCCCCCAGCTCTCCCAGCCTGGCTCCAGAGCAGAGGAGCTCCAGCCCTTGGAGCATCTCTGTGGCCTCCTCTGGACTCACTTCAATAGGTCCATGTCTTTTTTGACATTGGGAAGAGATGAAGATGACAAATGTGCTCTTCTGCACAAATATTGAGTAGTTCCACAACATTCCCCATGGCACCAGCCCCCTGGGAGCAGCAGGGAACTGCTTTTGTCCCACCCCCCATAACAGAGATGTTCTCACCCAACTCCAACTTCACACTTCGATCACGAAACGCTTCGTTTTCACTCTCCCACAGCCCCTGAAATATCCCAGCCACTGCTCTGGCAGCACAACAACAGGCAGGGAGGGGAAGTGCCGCTGCCTCTGCTCTCACCTTGGCCTGGTTGGAGCAGTCATAGCGCATCCTCTGCCTGTTCTTGTTCATCTTGTTCATCAGCATCTTTCCCGTGCGGAAGTCGAAGGTGCCCAGGTCCATGGAGCTGCCCAGGTACCGGGCCAGCTGCGGCTTGCTCCGGAACTTCTTCCCACTGGGGCTGGAAAAAACAACCCAGGAGAGAAACGTAAACCCTCTGGATTCCAAGCCCAGCACTCCCTACAGCTCAGCAGAGGCAATTCCTCTTTCCTTCCCGAAAAACGGGTGCTGATTTTCCAAGGACGGAGCTCACGTGAAACTCTAAATGGATATTTCTGCTGTCATATTACCTGCTTTTCATGTGCAAGAGGCAAATTAAGTGCAGACCATGGTAAAATGTTGTTATATATTAAGAGGAAGGTTCAGATCCCATCAAAGAATGTGGCACAATTCACACAATAACCAACGTGGGTGATCTCATTACAGAAGAACTTCTCACTCAGTTGTCTCAGATAACAAATACCTGTTTTCAAGCATAATTTCTTCTCCCAGGAATGTCCCATTTGACCAGCACCACAAACATCTCCTCATCTCCTCTCCCTCCCCCCTGAGCAGCACATTCAGGTTTAAACACAATGCTCTGGTTGCATCCTGAACACTTCAGGATTGCCCAGAAGCAGGGGGAAAACCAGAAGGTAGCTGCTGACAAGCTGCAGAACAACAAATTACAAAGCTTAAGTGATGCAAAGATAAAGGTCAAAACCTTGGAAAATTTTCCATTACTGGCAAAAGGGAAGAGAGAGATTCCTTTTACATACCTGGGTTCCCATGAAAGACTCATCCTGGAGACAAACACTTTGCTGGGGTTCTGGGGTTGGGGTTTTTTTTAATAATGTAACATTATAAACTTTTTTTTTAATGCATAAAGCAAAATAAGTCAGTATGTTATGGCTGCAGTGTAGAACTCTACAGACAATAAGCACAAAGTATTCTTCATCTCACTGAGCAGCATAAAAACTCCTCTTCATTCCCCTGATTTCTCTCATTCTGGATTTCTCCACCTTTCAACTTGCACATCCAATCCTAGCACCCATCTAGGAGAAGCTCATTCCACGTAAATCCATTATATTATAACAGCTTAACAGGGTAAAAGGCATTTTAAGATCAAAAATGCCAGTTACCACCTTACCTCCTGCTGGTGAGATACTGAAAACCTCGCCAGGGTCTTCTCAACAACAACAACAACAACAAAAGATCAAAGGAAAAGTCTATTTTCACATATTATCTGCTGCCCTGAAGCTTTTATTAGGGGAAAAACAGCGTAAGAAGAGAATTTCTAGCAGGGGACAGTGGCAAAGGAATTAGTGCAAGTCAGACTGTACACAAAACAAATAAATTAAAATAAACAAAAGCACAACCAAAGGATCAAAAGCTCTCCCAGAAACTGAGGCAAGGTTAAAAGGAATTCTACTAAAACTGAAATAGCCCCTCAAAGGAGTTAAAACTTAAAGATTGTGGTCATGCCACACAGCATCTGCTTAAGAAGCTCCTGGCTCTGATTGCTCCCAAGCTGCTTATCCTGCCTGGATCTCCTCCTTGCCACCACCACCACTGCTCAAACAGCAAAGTGTTCATGCAAATGAGCCAGCTGGGGAAAATAATCCATCTTTGGAGGGCAGGGAGAGGGGGAGCAAACACTCCATCACTGGTTATTCCTCAGCTGGAATAACTGTGGAGCTGCACCGACACTCTGGCCAGAAGACAACACAGAGTAGGATAAGCACCCAGGAACAGAGCCTGAGTCCAGCCCCAAATTTGTAAATCACTTTTTAGGACCATAAAGGGAGTTTTTTTGCCTCGATCCAGAGAGAGGAATAACCAACTCCAACAGCTTTAGGGCAGAGCTGTGGGTGAAGCCGGGAAGAGAAACTCCTCCTGTGTGAAGAACATGGCATTGCTTCCTCTTCCAAGATCTGCTGCTCCAATTTAGGGTTTAGTTGTCTTTGCAATTTTAAAAATAACGGATTTAAGTGCAGAGTAACTTTCAGAACAATCAGATACACTCAGAGACAGGATTTTAAACAGAGCCCTTTGGGTTCGTGTGGTTTTGCTGTGTTCATTTTGCACTGGAACTGAAAAGCTGCTCAAAGTCCACAAACGTCTCAGAAAACCCACCTGAAATGACTGAGAGTCCTGTCTCTTCCTGGGGAAGCTTGGCCCAAAGGAAAAGCACTGAAACGGGCAGAAGAAAAACTTTTATTGGGATTAGGTCTTGCAAAAGGCAGGATCACCCCAGGCTGCTCTGGGACGACGGCACATCAGGGGCAAAGCTACACCTCAAAGGTGACTGAGCACAGAAAGGAGGGGCTGGGGTGCTCTGGGGACCCTCTGGCAGGGGCATGCAGGACATTGGGGGCACCTCCACACACCTGAGAGGCTGAAAGTGTGGGGGGAAGCCCAAACAATCCCGAACTCGAGCAGCAGCACTGCCTGCTGCTCACAACACACAGAAACTGCCCCCCAGCATTTCACGACTCTGAGCACTGCTGAAGTGCCTCTGTGCCCTTTAAATGTCACAAAACACAGGATTTACCTCCTTCCACCCCAGAGCAAAGGCTTTGCCCTGCACTCCTGGCTTGGAGACACAAAGACTTTAAAGAGGCCCAGGAAGGAGACATTTTGGTACAAAGCTGCAAAACCCAAACTCTCTCAGCAACAAACCCTGCAGGCACCGAAGCTGCGAGGCCAAACTGATCCCGGGGTCCCAAATTAGGGTCTGTCACACTTCCCCAAGGCTGAAAGGCAAGGGCAAGCAAAGTTGCAAAGGATTTTACATGCTCGTCCATCAACAGCTCCGAGGCTTTATCTGCCCCTGGCTCCCACCACCAACACTGACCTGGGCACTGGGACCGAGCCCGAGCCACCCCCACCCCTCATTCCCGGACTTTTCCGTGCGGATTAAGCCGCCTTCGGGGCAGGCTATGGAAGGGCCAGGCCTGCCAGGTGCCCCTGCTCTCCATGTGCAGCTCGCCCTTTGTTTCCTGCCTTATATCCTTAAGGAGAGAGCGGCTGCCAGCCCAGGCCCTCTCCCCTCCTCCCTCCTCACACGAGTCTCCTCCCCTCCGCTCTCCCATTTAGCCTGCACAGGATCTGCACAACTTGGGAAGCGAGGGACAAAAGACAAAAAAAAAAAAACCAAACACAAACCCTGAGCCAGCCCAGCCACCGCCTGCCTTGGGAAGAAATGGAGACAGGAATAACCCGGGGAAACGGGTGATGGAGAGCACACACCCAGAGCCTCTTTTACCCGCTGGGGGGGCGATGGGGAGAACACAAAGTGATTTTCCTTCTCCTTTTCCGTGTGCTCCCTCCTCTCACTTCTCCCCCCAGCCCTGCTCCAGGCCAAGCCCGGCGCTGGGGGCCCTTGGGGGGCTGCAGGACCCCTGACTCTGCTCCCAGGGAGATGGGGATCCCGGGACACTGCCCACCCTGGCACTGTCAGCATCCCTCTTACAGCATCACCGCATTATCCCGGGATGAAGCATCGACACCCAGCCCTGCCCTGGCAGTCCCACACTCCAGCTGGGTTCTGCTGGGCTGGGATGGGCTGGCCCAGACACAGAAACACTGATGGGAACAAGCCAGACCAAGCTGGGTGACTCCTGCAGCTGCCACAACCCACCCCACTCCTTCACATCCAGCCCTGGGGACCCGACCTGTCCCTTCCCACCAGGGCTGTTCCCAGCACCAGCATGGAGGGGATGGTGCTCCCTGCCCTGCAGGGCAATGGGGTGTCTTTGTTCAGCAGCTTGGGCTCCAACCACACCAAAAAACCCCAAAACGAAGAACTTGGATACACAAAACCTTCCAAATCTCCAGAAGCACCACACCCCTACACGAGAGCCCGAGTGGTAACACCGTAACTCAGGACTGAGCACAAACAGCAGCAGATGTTCTTAAAAGGCTCAACTCCAGCATCATGGAATCATGGAATTGTAAAGGATGGAAAAGACCTTTAAGATTGAGTGCAATCATCAGCCCAGCACCGCCACCATCACTGACCCACATCTCCAAGTGCCACAACCACATGTTTTATGAACACTTCCAGGCACGGTGACTCCGCCACTGCCCTGGGCAGCCTCTTCCAGTGCTTGAGAACCCCTTCCATGAAAATAAATTCCCTAATACCTAATCTAAACCTCCCCCGGTGTAACTTGAGGCCGATCCCCTCTCATGAGAGAAACCATTAGAGCTTCCCTGTGGGCAAAGCAGAACAGAGGAAAAGCAAAGCACAAACTCAGGAGAAGCATTCTCCTCTATAGGTTTTTTTGGGGAGAAAAAAGTGTATTGATCAAAACATCCTTGGGGGAGTGTTAAAAATGTTTTCTTCCAACTTTTTACATTAGTGCTGCAAATTAAGACATTCTCAACTAACTTAAGTTTCACACAAGAGATCTGTGAAGTTTTTCCCAGCACAGCAATTTCAACAACTTAAAGCAGAGACGAGCAGAGATCCCAAATTTCTGACATTTGGTCCTCAAACTTTCTGCAGAAAAACACTCTGAAGAAAAGCCCCACGAAGCAGCACTAAATTCTCCTTTCCCTGGGTGAGAACCCTGACTCTGAAGAGAGCTTTTGTAGCCAAAACTCCCTCAAAGACAACCTGCCACTTTCACAAAATCCCTGATACACTTCCCTTCCTGAAATCCTGCATCCCAGCACCTTTCCTGCTTGCTCCAAATCTGGCCCACAAGCCCCACCACATCAGCCAGAAACCTTCCTAAACCTGAGGTTTGAGGATTGGTTTCAAAACCTGCCCAGGTACTTACACCTTGAGGAAGGTTTGATTTCCAGCCAGAGACTGGCTCACACACACATCTTGCAGGGAATTTTCGACAAGCCCTCACTGCATCTGTACATCCAGAGGAGCTGGACAGAAAAATCACCCAGGTAAGCAACAGGCAGAACTAGCAGAGGTATTAAAGAACCACCACACCTGTATTTGCCACTCTGAGGTAATGCAAAATGCAGCAGTAACCAAAAATTAGTGGAACGAAGCCCTGTTCTACCTTTGATCTCTGTCCAAATTGATATAAAGGGACAACCCATTATAATTCGGGAATAAAAACATGCTGCTTATCCTCTCTCCCCCTTTTTTAAAAGTTCAGCTCCCATTCTGTAACTTTACAAGTAAGTTCTGGGGAAAAAAATGGGATCTTTGAAGCTTTCAGCCGCTGCTGGTGGTCTCGTCCTCCCCTCGCCCTCCAAGCAGAGTTGGCACTTTCAGCTTTCTGCTCTCAAGGATGGTATTTTCTGGTTCACTCACTGCTCTTCTCACAACCTGATTCTAAGAGCAAAACCTAAGGCTGTGGCTGCCCCGTCCCTGGAAGTGTCCAAGGCCACGTCGGATGAGACCTGGGGCAACCTGGGCTAGTGGAAGGTGCCCCTGCCCACGGCAGGGGGTGGGACTGGATGGGCTTTAAGGTCGCTCCCAACCCAAACCACTCGGCGATGATTCCATGACAGATGCTTTAAGCTGATGGTCTGTATTTTCCCGACAAGCAGGGCCAAGTGAGGACGCAGGGATAACTCCCCTGCTCTCCCCAGCTCCCGAAGGACCCGAGTTCCGCAGCTCAGCCCTCGTGGGTGCGGGGAGGATCCATACGGCCACCTACGGCCATATGAGCCATAGAAGCCGTACGGGGATGATATAAATAGCAAACCTGCAGCTCGCGGGCCATGTGCTCCCCCACAGCCACGCTCCCGGGAAGGCGCATCCCGAGCCTGCCCGGGGCTCCCCCACCAGCGCGGGCTCCCTCCGACCCCCCCCAAAATCCCTAAATGCACCCAAAGAGCAACAGAGAGAGCGAGAAACGACACCCCGGCTGCTCGCAAACACCTTAATTCATTCGAGAATACACAAAACCCCAACGCGGTTTGCAGGGATGAGCCGCCCCGAGGGGACGCGGGGGCTCCCCCCCGACGGGCGGCACCGCGGGCGGGGGGCTGAGCATCCCGGGGCAGGGCCCGGACCCCTCCACCTGTGGCTGCAGCCCCGGCGCGGCCCCCCCGGGCTCCCCCCGCGGCCTCAGCTCCCCCCCCGTGCCCGGGGCGGCCCCGCCGAGCGCTCCCACCTCTTCCGCTCCATGGCGGCTCTTCCCGGCCCGCTCCCGCCTGGCTCCGGCCGCCTCCCGCCGGCTCTTCCCGGCCGCCGCGCTCTCCTCCCGCCGCCGGCTCTTCCGGGCTCCCGCTGCCCCCGGGAGGCGGCGCCGCGGACCCGGCTCGTCCCGGTCCCACTCCTGATCCCAACCCAGTCCCGCTCCTGATCCCGATCCCGATCCCAAACCC
>NW_016690470.1:570984-604894 GCF_001604755.1 Lepidothrix coronata
CCCCGCCCACAGCCCGGGCACACAGACCCCCCCGGGGGACACGGACCCGACTGGGGACACGGACCCGCCGGGACCCCGCCGGGGAGAACCGTCACTGGCGGCGGGGCGGCCCCCGAGGGGCTTTGCCGGGGCCGTTCAGCTCTGTCCAGCGGCCACAGCCCCGCTCCGGGACAGGGTCTGAAGAGCGAGCCACGCACAAAAACCCCTCAAACACCCTCCCATGAAAGGGGGGGAAATCTGCTCTGGAGGAGCTGGAGTGAAGACAACGCAGTGAAAAGTTTTCCAGAAAAAGGTATAAACCAAGCAGGGCCACATGACCCATGGTGGAAGCCCTGGGAGGGGTGTCTGCCTCCCGCTGCCGGGGAACATCCACCTGGAATCCAGCTTTGGGAATGAAGTGCCACCCAGAACCCGAATCCTGGCAGCTCGTATTCCTCACCATTCCAGTATCCACATGCTGGAAAACACCAAGCACCACAAGGCAGCCCCCTTCCCAAGGCAAGTCAGGGGAATCAGTTTTCCTTTAATGAATGGATGATGCATTAGATTTTTGGTAAGAATCCTGCTCGGAGGAGAGTTGGGAAGGGATCAGCATCAGACTTCAGAGCAGTGGTGTCCATGGGAGCGCGCCTGGAACCCGCTGGGATCATTGCAATGAGCTCAGCTCCAGCCACTGCTCTGGGCTGACATCAAACTCAGTCTGTGTGAACTGCCAGTGCTTCCTCCAGTCCACAGCTGGTGGTAGATTAAGTTAGAATCCTGGGATATCCTGAGTGGGAAGGAACCCACAAGGTCCATCCAGTCCAACTCCTGCCCTGCCCAGGACACCCCAACAATCCCACCCTGTCCCTCAGAGCGTTGTCCAAACCCTCCTGGAGCTCTGGCAGCCTTGGGGCCGTGCCCACTGCCCTGGGGAGCCTGGGCAGTGCCCCAGCACCCTGTGGGGGAAGAACCTTTCCCTGAGATCCATCCCAACCCCCTGGCACAGCTCCAGCCCTTCCCTGGGTCCTGTCCCTGGTCCCAGAGCAGAGCTCAGTCCCTGCCCCTCCGCCTCCCCTGGGCAGGAGCTGCAGCCCCCGAGGAGTCTCCCCTCAGTCTCCTCTGCTCCAGCTGAACCAGCCGAGTGCCCTCAGCTGCTCCTCAGACCCTTCCCCATCCCCGTGTGCTTCTTTTGGACACTCTCCAACATCCTTCTGACATTGATTAGATGTTTCTGACACTGTGGCCCCCAAACAGCCCCCAGGACTCGAGGTGAGGCCGCCCCAGGTCAGAGCAGGGTTGGACAATCCCCTCCCTGGCGATGCTGGGCCTGATGCCCCCCAGGACAGGGTGGCCCTTTGGGCTGCCAGGACACTCTGCTGACTGAGATCCAACCTGCCACTGACCAGGACCCCCAGGGCCCTTCCCCTGGTGCTGTTCCCCAGCCCCTTGTTCCCCAGTCTGTCCCTGCATCCAACACTGCCCGTCCCAGGGGCAGGATCTGGCACTTACCCTTGTCAAACTCCACACAGTTGGTTATTACTTATTATCTTTTTTCCTTTTTATATCAGGGCTCACTCATTGGTTTCAAACTCCCTCATTTGGAAAGCAGCAGGAGTGGATGGATGTGAGAGGTGTTGCAGATGAGAGGGAACCCCAAGACCCCCACAATGGGGTTCAAGTTGTCCAGACTCAGGGGTAGAAACTGCAAATAACTCCCAAGAGCCGGGTGTGCCTGGAGGTGCTGGGTTACATTTGCTTTGTTCAGAGAGACTTATGATCCAGGAGAGTGGAGGTGTCTTTTATTTGATCAGTGCTGAGCTTCCATTGCCCTCAAGGCATTCCAGCTCCCCAGGGACTGGTTTGGGGCTTGGTGGTGTAACATTGTCTCCTCTGGGCTCACACTTAAGGAATACCTCGCTCTGCTGTCGGTGTTATTTCCTGCAATCTTGCACAAACAGATCAAAAAAGTTCCAGTTCCCAGTATTGATCAAACCTACACTGTTTTCTGTAATGCATAAATCGTCTTTTTTCTGGAAAAACCACCCCAAAACCTCACAACCCAGCCCAACTCATTCTGTTCTAACCAAAAACTTGTCCTGAAATACAGCTTCTTGATTGAAAATGAAGTATAAAAGTGAGTGTAGGAGGGAAACTGAGGCACCTGAAATCCCCTTCAGGGGCATTTTTAAGAAGGAACTGGCAGATCTGGGAGCAGATGGGGCTGGGGGTGCAGATGGGGAAGGGGATCCCTGAAATGTCCTCTGGGCCTCGAGCTTGGGGTATCAGGAGTTAGAAAATCAGTTTTTACTGGCAGTAGGTACCAGCTTGTGGAAGGGGAATCCTTTCTTAGGACTGTGTGGGGTTAGAGCCTGGTGCTAATAACACCAAGGGGGTGGGTTTGATCCCTGTAGGGGCCACTCAGGAGCTGGACTCGATGATCCCTGTGGGTCCCTTCCAATTCAGACTATTCTGTGACAGCCTTTGTGAAATGTTTAGGTAGAAACAAACTCCTGAGCCCAAGGGAAAATATTCCAGTATTGCTTTGGGAACACTGCCAAGGTACAGGAGATGAGGTATTTGTAGGTATTGCCACCAGCTGAAAGCAGATTCAGCTGCCAGAGTGTCCATGTTGCTCCAGGATAAGCAGATAATCTGAAAAAAACACCAAAATCTGTTGCATGGAAGGAAGGGACAGGGTATCCTGACAGAAAAACACTTTATTTAGCCCTGGTTTGAAGCTCCCTACTCTGCAGTCAAATATCCCAGAGCCAACTGAGGAGCTTATTCCAGAGCAGGACTAGCCATGGAATTCACAATCCATGAGTTTGGCCCCCTCTGTGCCTTCTCCCAGGTTTGGAAGGAGAAGCTTTTCCCCCTTTTCCCCCCCCTCTGTCAGGTCACTGTCTTTTAATTTTGTTCCTCTAATGCATGTGGCATTCAGTAGTTCACTATGAAAATAATTAACTGTTAGAAAAGAGGCAATGCTGGGATATTAAACATTAGAAAGACCACCCAAGCCACTTGAGCAGTAATTAAGAGTTTTAACAGAAACTTGCCCAGGAATGCAGGAGGTATTTGTATTTGCTCTTGTGAAAGATGAAATGCAGCAATTAAATCAGTTACACACTAATCCTAGGGTTAATTAGCAATAAAGCCATCATTGGAACTGCTGCAGGAAACACAAACAGCTGAACAATCCCCAAACAAATGCAAGCTCTGTACACTCCTTCCAGTGCTGCCTGTGCAAAGATTTGATATTTTGAGTGAGTTTTCCTCCCTTCAGTATCTCCTCGTGTCCCTGCTGGGCACAGAGCAATCCCTGGGGCTTTGCACAGGTACCTCTCCCCAGGGACTGACACCCTGGGGAGCCCAGAGGGCTGGGAGCCACACCCAGACCCCCAACTCCAGGCCTCCCAGAGAGCTCTGAGCTGTGGGAACGCGTTTGCCTGCCCGTGGGAACAAGCCAAACCCCAGGAATTTCTGAAGCAGCAGATTGTGCCCGTCCTGTCCAGGTGTGTTACACAGGTAAGTAAGAGCAGGCACTCAGCTGCTCAGCCTGAGCTTCCAGTCCTGCTGCCACGTGAGGACAGGCTGACAGAATGTCCAGCTTCATTTGGATAGAAATGGGTCAAACCCAACACCCCTCCATAGAGCACAAGGCTGCTGTTGTCAAACCTACACTCTCAGCATCCTCAGGTCAGCGTGAGGCTTTGGGCTTCTGGGAGTCAGTCAGGAGCACTGCTGGAGCAGGGAGTGGGACTGACTGAGGAAACAGCACTGTTATCCCAGAATTCCACAGGCTTCAGTTCCTTCAGGCCTCCAGGGAAGCTGCCCCAAGGCTGCCAGAGCTCAAGGAGTGCTTGGACAACACTCTCAGGCACAGGGTGGGACTGCTGGGGTGTCCTGTGCGGGGCCAGGAGTTGGACCGGATGATCTTTGTGGGAACCTTCCCACTCAGGATTTACCAGGATTCTGTGATTCTATCCTGTTAGACAGAGCAGGGCAGCAAAGGGAACTCTGCATGAGAAAATGATATTCCTCATCACCCATTAATTAACAATGGTGCTGCTGAAGCAACACTAAACAACTATTCTATTAAATAGGTGGTTCAAGTGCCACTGTTCTGCAGATTTTCCACCAGTTTTCCCTAAAAACATCCCTCAGAAGCCTCCAGCCCTGAGGGTGACACACAGGCAGCACAGCTACGTCTGGAATTACCCCTTAAAGATATGCAAACCTTGCCTTACAGCCAAAAACTATAACAAGGTGAAATTAGGTACTGAATAGAAAGAAAACAGTGACTGTTCTCACACTGAGAAAAGTTTGTTTGCAAATTCTGGTCTTCGTGAGAAGGGATGAACTTTTCCCCTCTGAGTCTGAGTCATCTACTGTGGCTGAGTAGCAGAGACCAGAGCAAGAATAATCCTTGTTCTTCCTTTTTCTAACAGCTACAATCTTTGTCATCTAAAAGGCTGTGACGGGGGGTCGTTTCATCACCAATTAATGCTGACAAATAAACAGACCTATGAAGCAAGGATACAGAATGCTTTTTCTACTCAAACCACACATTAAGGAGGACCTGAGCAGCTCTCTGAAGCCCTGGTTTTCACCCTGGTACACAGAAAGGCTCCCAGGGTTTGGGGACTGCCTTCCTCGAGCCCCCAGATTAAGCCAGAAAAGCTAAAACACACTGTGTGCCCAATCAGACAGTTAAAATGGCCCATGAATTGATGTTAAAACCCCAAAACCTTTCTATTAAATTAAATGCCAGGAATCTGTTACCAGGAAACTCTGGAATATTGGCTATGAAAAGTTAACTGCGTGCATGAGGCCACAGTGATTAAGGAATGAGGACCTAAAATCAAGACATCACTAAGAGTAGCTCAAGAACTAGAAATTATATAAATAAATCATCAAACTCAGCAGCCACTGGTTGATTCCCAGGGAACCTGCACATGGAAAGAGGCAAACATGTAGCAGATCTGCCTTAGGACATGCAGTCAAACAAGCTGAAGACATAACAGGCTGCCCAGAGCAGCTGTGGCTGCCCCAGCCCTGGAAGTGTCCAAGGCCAGTTTGGATCAAAGGAGCAACCTGGGCTAGTGGGAGGTGTCCCTGCCCATGGCAGGGGGTGGGACTGGATGATCTTTAAGGTCCCTTCCAACCCAAACCAGTCTGGGATTCCATGATTTTATAACGCAAAAGCAAACCAGGAGCCTGCTCTTAAGAAGGTAATACTTAAAAAGAAGCCCCAAAATATCATTCACTCGGTTTATTGTGTACACCAGGTTTATAAATTACTCCCACGAGTGCAAGATCTGCTGGGAAAGCCATCAGAGGAAGCGGTCAGTGAAGGTAAATTTGCTCCCAGCTGTTCATGGGACAGACACAGCACAGCCTGCAGCAGGACCTGCAGTGGCACTGCAGGGGCACCTCAAAGCCGGGGCTCGGTGGACGGATGGCTCCAAACACTCTCTCCAGCAACACATTTCCTACAACAAACACAAAGCACTTGTTAAGCAGAGCTTCCTGCCCAGGGCCACAGCAGCCAACACAACAGCAGATTTCAAAAGCCTCCAGCACCCAGGTAAGAAGTTTCTGGCACAGGAGCTGATCCAGGCACAGCAGGTGCAGGTGTGCAAGCCTGGAGACCCTTTGGAAGGGATCACAGGATGCATTCCCTCTGTTCCTCTTTCCAGAGGAGTTACACACAAAGCTCTTTCTTCAAATCAGAAACCCCACACTGTTGGCTCAGGAATGGACTCGTGTTCCTACTACTGCCTAAGAGAATTTTTAAGTAAAGGAAGCTCTTTACAAGGTAATTTAATTGACTCTACATAACTTGACAGCTTTCCCACTTAGAACTTTTCCCCACCCAGGTTGGATGGGGCTTGGAGCAACCTGGGCTAGTGGAAGGTGTCCCTGCCCGTGGCAGGGGGTTGGAATTGGATGGTCTTTAAGGTCCCTTCCAACCCAAACCACTCTGGGATTCTGTGACTTGTTTGTAAACATCCCTGATCGCCCGTGGTGCTTCCACTGTGACATTCATGACAAGGCTCCTTCCTCCTTTGCTTACAGAAGGATCTGTGCAACACAAGTTTTCAAACAGGGAAGACACAGAAAATTGTTTAAACTGCAGCTGTTTAACTTGTTTAAACTGCAATAAGTAGTGCTGGGAAAAGAGGCTTAAAGTACTGTCTGTGTCTTCCCAACTGGCAGCTGGAATGCAAGTAGCTCACTGTCACTGATCAACATTTAGATGTCCTTATTCTGACCAGAAGAAACAAGTACTGAGGTGTACAGAGTTTTCTCTGGACCTCTTCCCCTCAGCATCCTTTAATGCCAGGGAAAGATATTCCTGACTCCCTTCTACCTGCAGCAAGGAATAAAAAAGTCCTGAGCTTGCCTACTGCAACAAATATGCATTGAGAGGCCCAACAGAAGGTCTGCCTAATTGGTGCTCCAGCTTTAGGGAGGCTGACACTTCCAGAACATTCAAAACAGCACTTCTGGTATGCAATTAAAGAAGGAAAATAACCAAAACCTTGAGAAAGCCAATCTTAGAAGGAATTTGTGTGTACAGTAACCAGCTCTGAACATTCAATTTACTTTCAATAACAGTTAAAAGAAGCAGAAAGGAGTCTGAATTTGCCTAATCACAAAACTAGTCCTGAGCTTGTAGCCCTTCTCCCCAGGAACAGAAGTAACAGATCTGTCAAAGTTCCAAATGACCACAGAAAACCTGATTTGACCTCTCAAGAACCACATTACATTGTGGAAACCCTCTACTTGCACAATAATCACTTGAGAAACATATTCCTATTAGTGTTTCATCCTTCTGGCATTCTGTGAAGCCCCATTAAGAAAAAAGTTATGAACAAAAACACTTGCACAGTTTTGGAGCAACATGATAATTGTGCCCCAGACAAACAGGAAACATCAGCTGTCAGGATTATTGTGTTCAAGTGTTCCAGACCAGCTTGGATGAGGCTTGGAGCACTCTGGTCTAGTGGAAGGTGTCCCTGCCCACGATAGGGGCTGGAATTGGATGGACATTAAGCTCCTTCCAACTCAAACCAGTCTGGGATTCTGTGATTTTATGATTCTATTACTTAAGCCAAGAGATGCACAAACAAAACTTACCATTAGAGGGAAGCTCAGTCTTCAGTTTTGTACTTGCCGCCGACGTAGGGAACATACTGCAGGATCAGCTTCCAGTCTGTGGCCCAAATCACCCCAACACCGGCCACCCCACCCCATGTCAGAATGGTGGGAGTCCTAAAGAACAGACACACATGCAGGTGAACGACTTTCCTTCTCCACTGTCTGGCAGATGCTCATAGCCAAGGCACCTGAGAAGTCATTTCAATTAGGGAAAAGAGCTTAGAATCCTGGGATATCCTGAGCTGGAAGGGACCCACAAGGTCCATCCAGTCCAACCCCTGCCCCGCAAAAAAAACCCAAAAAATCCACCCTGTCCCTCACAGCGTTGTCCAAACGCTCCTGGAGCTCTGGCAGCCTTGGGGCCGTGCCCACTGCCCTGGGGAGCCTGGGCAGTGCCCCAGCACCCTGTGGGGGAAGAACCTTTCCCTGAGATCCATCCCAACCTCCTGGCACAGCTCCAGCCCTTCCCTGGGTCCTGTCCCTGGTCCCAGAGCAGAGCTCAGTCCCTGCCCCTCTGCCTCCCCTTGGCAGGAGCTGCAGCCCCCGAGGAGTCTCCCCTCAGTCTCCTCTGCTCCAGCTGAACCAGCCGAGTGCCCTCAGCTGCTCCTCAGACCCTTCCCCTCCAGACCCTTCCCCAGCTCCGTGTCCCTCCTTTGGACACTCCAACAGCTTCAGATCCTTCTGGTACTGCAGCGTGCAAACCATACCGTGAAATACTGAAACAACCTCGCATACACAGAACAGCATTGGCCCTCAGTGCGGCCAAGATATGTTACGGGAAAAGAGCGATACGCTTTAACCCAGGAAGCGCATGACTCAACAAAGAGAAGACGCTGCTACAGCCACATCCCCTTGTTCTGTCCCCCATGCAACTTCGTTCTGCAAAGGCTGTGTTTAAAAAACCCGACGTTTAAAAAACCCCTCTATATATGAAATGCAGCCACAGCCGGGCGGGAAGAAAGCCCCTTCACCTGCCTCCTGCCCCCCTCACACCCGCCCCGAGCACGCAAACTCCGAGCCGCGGTGGGCGGACAGACCCCAGGTCGCCCCGGCGGACAGACCCCAGGACCGGGCAGGCAGACCCAGGACCGGGCGGGCAGACCCAGGACCGGGCGGACCGGGGCCAGCGGACGGACAGCCGCGGGTCCGGGCTCGCAGCCCCGCTGCCCCCTCACCAGTTCTGCAGCAGTTGGGCGTAGCGCGGCCCCAGCAGCTGGTTCAACATGGCGCGGCCTCAAAGTGACCCCCGGGGCGCCTGCGCGGGCCGGCGATGGCGGCGATGGCGGCGGTGCCGCTCCGAGCACGCGCGGCGGGAGGAGGCGGCTCCGGAGCTCAGGGAGGGGGGCTGGCGAAGGAACACCCGCGGACAGCGGCAATCGTGCGTGTGTGGGGCTGCGACCCCATCTCGTGTGGACAGGGGACATGGCGCCGAGGGGACACGAGGGCCAAGGGGACACGGGGACAGAGGGGACACGAGGGCTGAGGGGACACCAGCCCTAACACAAACCCGAGGGGCTAATGGGGACAAGAGCCCCGACACAAGTCCTGAGGCGACACAAAGCGTGAGGGGTGAGGGGACGGACTGTCCTCGCAGCGGAGAAGGGACACCAGCCCTGACACGAGCCCTGAAGGGACACGAGCCCTGAGGGGACACAAGGACTGAGGGGACAAGAGCCCTGACATGAACCCTGAGGGGACAGGCTGTCCCCACGCCGGAGTGGGGACATAAACCCAGAGTGGGTGGGTTGTTCCCACACCGGAGAGGCAACACGAGGACTGAGGGGACACGAACCCTGAGGGGACACCAGCCCTAACAGGAGCCCTGAGGGGTAATGGGTGCCCCCGTGCTGGAGAGCCCTGGCACAAGTCCTGAGGGGACACAAAGCATGAGGGGACAGACTGTCCTTGCACCAGAGAAGGGACAGCAGCCCTGACACGAGCCCTGAGGGGACATGAGCCTGGAGCGAATGATGGGCTCTCCCCACGCTGGAGTGGGGACACAAACCCTGAGGACACATGAGCCCTGAGGGGTTGGGTTGTCCCAGCACTGGAGTGGGGACACAAACCTTGAGGAGACATGAGCCCTGAGGGGTTGGGTTGTCCCAGCACTGGAGTGGGGACACAAACCTTGAGGAGACATGAGCCCTGAGGGGTTGGGTTGTCCCAGCACTGGAGTGGGGACACAAACCCTGAGGACACATGAGCCCTGAAGGGTTGGGTTGTCCCAGCACTGGAGTGGGGACACAAACCCTGAGGACACATGAGCCCTGAGGGGTTGGGTTGTCCCAACACTGGAGTGGGGACACAAACCCTGAGGACACATGAGCCCTGAGGGGTTGGGTTGTCCCAACACTGGAGTGGGGACACAAACCCTGAGGACACATGAGCCCTGAGGGGTAGGGCTCTCCACACGCTGGAGTGGGGACACGAACCCTTAAAGGACATGAGCCCTGGAGGAGATGGGCTTTCCCCACACTGGAGAGGGGACATGAGCAGGAACACAATCCCTGACACGAGCCTTGAGGGGATGATGGGCTGTCCCCCATGCTGCAGAGGGCACATGAGCCCCGAGGGGACAGGTGACAGAGACTGAAAAGGTTAATGGCTTAAACATTGCTAAGATCACCAAAAGACTTTTGTCCGCTGTAGTAAACTGCAAAGAAGCAGCTGCTTACCCAGCAAAGCCCCCCCTTCCCTGAATATGTCTCCTAATTTGAACTGCAAAAGGACCTTGACATATGCTATTGTCCAGCTACCCCAGGTGCAGAAGGGCCTCCATCCCTGAAGCTACAAACTGGATTTCCAGATATGGGAAGAGGCTAATTAGAGGCAAATCCTGCAAAGTGGGGTAGTCCTTCTTATCTGCCAGTGTCCTCCCTTACCTGATGACTCTGCTGTGTAAACCCCTCCAGGGAGCATGGAAGACATTCACACCTACCTTGAGCTATTCTTCTCGGATGATGGGCTGTAAAGGGTCATGATTGATTCTGACATAATAGGCAGCTGTAATATCTTAGAAGGTGTCAAAGGCTCATGAGGTGTCCCATGATCCAGTATTACATCATCCATTTTAAAAGTCCCTGCCCCAGGAGAGGTACAAGGTGTTCCCACCTGAGCCTGAGTAGGAACTCATATAACTCATGAAATCTTGGAGTTTTGTGGGCTTCTCCCACCCTCAACGGATCAAGACCATCACTTTCTCATCCTTTCTTTCTCTTTCTCTCCCTTATACATTTTCTTAGGTGTTATTTTTATGCTTTAATATTGCCGTATTACCATAGATTATAACAACCAAAATGGCTACATACCTGTTTTTCTTTGAAACAAAATTGTTCTAAAACAAACCACACATATATATCTTTACAAACACTGATCATTCAGTGTCATTTCACTCTAATCCACCCCAAGGGATCTATCAGCAAGAACCTGGATTACCCTCGCCTTCTGGGGCGGGTCATAACAACAGGATGTCCCCCTGGTGAAGGGGGGACACCAGCCCTGAGGTGACAGGCTGTCCCCACATCAGAGAGGGGACACAAACCCTGAGGGGTGGCACTGTCCCCACAGTGAAATGGGACTGCTTCTCACCCTCTGTGCTGAAGGGTAGTGGCCCCTTCCCAGAGAAGTTTCCCCAGTGCCTGTCAGTGCCTCCACAAACCCTCCTGTCATGGCTGCTCAGCCTTTCCCTACAGGGGAGGGATTTACCAGCCAGATTTTTCAGCAGAGGGTCCTAAATTCACCATCAATTCCATAATGTTCCCCGGGCTCTGCTCTGAGCCTGCTCAGCCTCTTGTGAACCTGCAGGAAGAACCCTGGAAAAGGCTGCCCCAGCCCTGGAAGTGTCCAAGGCCAGGTTGGACAGGCCTTGGAGCAACCTGGTCTAGTGGAAGGTGTCCCTGCCCATGGCAGGAGGTGGAACGAGATCAGTTTTAAGGTTCCTTCCAACTCAAACCATTTTGGGATTCTATGAAAATCCTGAAGGTTGTTAGAGCTTGAAGTGCTTGTCTGCCTGAGGCCTGTGGATGCACTGCCAAAGCCTCAGGGCTGCAGATGCTTCCTGGGCTTCCCTGTGCAAACCCACAGGAATGGTGTCCTGTGTCCAGCAGCAATTCCAGCAGCTCTCATCCTCCTTCCCACCCTGCTTCCAGGCAGCACCTCCCCATTGGAGGAGAGGGTCTGCAGGGCTCAGTGCTCCTGGGTGCAGCTGCCCCATCTCTGTTTCTCCCAAAGTCGAGCTGGCAGTGGAGGGCTCCCCCAGCCACTGAACCCACAAGGGTGCGAGCCATGAGGGGCTGGGGAAATTCCTGCTGAGTGGGGGGGCAACACCTCAGGGAGCTGCTCGGAGGAGCTGGAGGATGAGGGCGGGTGGAGCCTGGCTGGGCAGGGCAGCACAGTGAGGGTGTGAGGGGCCGGGGCTGGGCCCTTGGCACAGAGTGACAGAGACCCCACGATTTGGCCTCACCCCTCGGGTGGGGGTGGGAGAGTGAGAACCTGCGAGGCTGGGCCGTCTCCCAGTACTGGATGCATCCCATTCTTGCAGGGTTTGAGCCCTGTTAAACCTTCTGCCACGTTCTCTGCAACTACTGTTGCTCTCTCTGGCTCCCTGACAGGAGAGTGGAGCCGGGTGGGGGTCGGGCTCTGCTCCCAGGTAACAAGTGACAGGACAAGAGGGAACAGCCTCGAGCTGTACAGAGGTTTAGGATGGATATTAGGTAAAAGTTCTTCATGGAAAGGGTTGTCAAGCCCGGGGCGGTGGTGGAGTCACCATCCCTGGAAGTGCCCAAACAATGCGTGGATGTTTGGGGGCCTGGGTCAGTGGTGAACATGGTGCTGGGTTCATGGATAGACCTGATGATTTAAAAGGACTGAATGATTCTGTGATTCCCTGAATCACCACCACCAGGCTGTGCTGAACTCCCGGGACGGACTGGGGGCATTTGACCCCATTTCCAAAGTGCACCCTGTGGGTACCCACTTTCACGGGGTTCTCTCTGCCCAGGACAGGGCTGAGCCCACTGAGCACAGCAGAGCCACAGGACAGGCTGTGCTGCACCAGGGAGGGCCCAGCACCTCCAGAGCCTTTCTGTGGTGCTGGGGACGGTGCCCAGATCCCGCAGTGATGGAAAGTGCTGGAAACCCTCCCCAGAGGCCACATTCCCAGTGCATGTGTCTAGTGGAAGGTGTCCCTGCCCATGGCAGGGGGTTGGAACAAGATGGACTTTAAGGTCTCTTCTAACCCAAACCATTCCAGCTGTGCCAGAGCTGATGCAGGAGGGCAGGACCTGTGTCCAGAGCAAATGTCTGAAAACCTGTCTGGTGTTTTCTTTCTATTTTTTTTTTTTTTTTTTTTAGTACAAGGTAAAACCTTTATTCCAACTTTTCATTCCTAGGAATACAACACCTGAAAGACAGACATGGGGAAAAAAAAAGTAATATTGTTATAAAATGTCACATTTATTGCTACATTACTGTTATATACAGGACAGTTCTCAAAATCTACTTTAAAAAAGTTAGGATTATTTAAAAATTCCAAATAATCCAGCCAGCTGTTTTGACACTTGTATAAAATTATTTAAAAAAATGAAAACAATTCATATCTTGAGGCACTCAGAAACACAATTTCATCCCCCAATTGTGATTCATTTCAAAGAGCAACGCATTTCCCACCCCCAAATACTTTATTTTTTTATTTTTTTTTTGCTGGGTTAGGCATATATATATATATATTTACTATATATATAGTTCAAAACTATAATGTGTATCTGATTTAAGAACAAGGATTTCAGCCACTTAAGTACATCTGGATTTACAGGTAGGCAGCATAAACATCAAAAGCAAGGACCATTTTTTTTTTTTTTTAAAGGCCAAAAACCAAAACCAACCAGGGTTAAAAATAAACAACTTCCGCAGGCATCTCCCATCTGCTCTCCCACCCCCCATCCTACAAAAATATAGAGAAGGAGCATCCCAGGAATGCTTTGTTTCCCCAGGAATGCTTTGTTTCCCCAGGAGCTGGAGCCCTCCACACCCAACAGGTCATTCCCAAGAGCAGGAACCCTCCACACCCGCTGGGTCATTCCCCAGCAGGGGGTTGGGATCATCCCTGTCCTGCCTCTCCAGGTGCCTCTTTCCCCTCTCCCCTCTCCTGGCACAGTAACCACGGCTCCTTCCCTGCCCAAGAGGCCCCACGTTACAAGGTTTGCTCCACAGCCGGTGGGTTCAAGTGATTTGGGAAGACATGGATGGCACACCTGTGGTGTCCCAGCTTGCTGCCTCGAGGAGCAACACGGCTCCCCTAAGCACAGCCCAGGGGTGCAGGGCGTGGGGATGCTCTTGGTACCAGAACATCCCGTTTGGAAGCAAAAAACCCCTTTGCTCTCCTGTGCTGGTGCCACAGCGGAGCCGAGATGTACCAGTGTCAAACTGTTTGCCCTCCATCATGGCAGGTGCTTGGCTGGGCCAGGGTGGGAACTGAGAGCCCCAGGGAGCAGAAGATGGACAAAACCAGGGGAACAGTAATACCAGCATGGAGAGCCACGGCAGGACTGCCTCCTGCCCTGGGCTGGGCTGCAGGATGGGCACAAAAGGTTTGGCAGAACACCTGGAGCCTGCACCACCCTCCTAACCAGAGCCCACCCTCCTGTGGGAGTCCTGCAGGCCAAGGCATGGCAGTGCTGGCTCCCAGGAAGGGCTGAATTGCCCTGAAAATCCAAGCACAGAGCACCAGGTCCTCCCCCACCTGCCCCAAAGGCAGGGAGAGGCAGCCATGCCATGGGACTGACCTCCCGAATCCTCCTGCCTCCACCCCAGCTGATGCCCCACTGCCAAGGGAAACAGCTCAGAGGTGCTGGCTGGAGAGGCTGAGGAGCAGGGGAGACAGGGAAACACTCCTTCAGGCTTGGGGGGCTGAAGGGAGAGCGGCCAAGCCAAGCCTGAGGTTCAGGTGCTAAGAGAACAGTCCGGGCAGCACCACGGTGGGACTCAACTTCTCCCTTCAGGGCACGGGGGATGAAGGATGGCAGTGAGCAGAAGGCACGGGAGGGTGAAGGGGGTGTGGAGGGGCCCCAGCACCAGGCCTTGCCCCCTCCAGTTCAGTGCTCAGCTCCCACAGAATGACTTGGAAGAGGTGTTCCTGCTGTCTCAGCCCTCATCTGCCCCCTCCCAGCCCCAGGGCACAGGACTTGGAATGCTTTTGGAGCTGCTAGAAATGAAGGTGGACTCTGAGAGCAGCAGGGAGGGAGAATTCAGCAGTCATGGGAGAAGAGCAGAGAGAATGGGCTGGGCTGGGATCTGGAGAGTCCTGGTGAGAGGAGAGGGGGTTGCATAGGATTTAACAGGGCAAAGACCTTGTGCAAGCTTGGGGGACAGAAAACAGGCCTTGCTATTGCTGGTGTTGGGCAGGAACGGGGGAGTCCAGAGGCCATGGCTTGCTCTGGGTTAGCCAGCGCTGCAGGAAGGGCAGCAAAGCTCAGGGGGTGCAGGGCCTGGGGGTTCCAAAGCCTCTTGTTTCTCAAGGCCCCCCAACCTGCTGAGGGGAGGATGTGAGGAATCACTCTGTGAGGGCCTAGGGGCCAAAGGCTCTGCTGGCTTCAGTGGGGACACTGGGGGGACACAAAGGACCTTCGAGAGCAGGTTCTGCACTGACCCTGGAACTGCAGTTGCTGTGAGTTGGTCTGACTGGGGGGTCGTGGCAGGGAGGTGGCTGCAAACAGCTGGAATTCTGCTCCCTGGGCTGTGAGCAGCAGCAGCAGCAGCAGCAGGAGCAGGCAGGATGGCACCACTGCCCCAGCACGAGCCCAGGGAGGTGAAGGCTCGGGGAGGCTGCAGCTCCTTTGCTCTGGGGTGAAAGCAGGTGAAAGGGAGAAAGAACAAAAACCTGCAATCTTCCTGTTAATAAACTGCATTCCAGACACTCCTCAGCACCGTGGCATGAACAGCTCATGTAGGGAGGCAGGGGGCTGGCTGGGGGGGGAACAGAGCAGACCCCTGGGGCTGGGGACCCCGGGATTGCACTCCAGGACTGTCCCTGCCACACAAGGAGTGTCCCAAGGCAGATGGGAACCCAGTTCTGCTGCTTGACTGGGATGTAGCCTGGGAAAAGAGAAACCAGAAGCTGCACAGAGGGGAAGGCAGCCCCTTGATTCCCTGTCTGATGATGGAAGCTTTGTGGGGGCTCTGTGGCCCCCAATGAGGACGGGCACATGGCCCAGCAGCACCTGTGCATGCAAGGAGAGGAAGCAGAAAACTGAATAAATGGCACCCTACAGTCTGTCACCCACCTGGGACACCTCTCTTGGCAGCACCACGGGTGTGGGGGACATGAAGGCAGGCAGAGAAGCAGGTCTGGGGATATGTAAGATCCCAAGTGGAATGCCAGCACAGCCCTAACCTGTCCCTCAGTGACCATGACACCTAAAGAAAAGAGTTTCACTGCTACAGGGCGACATTTCAGGGTGGTATTTTGGGGACTGCACCTGATAGTGCTCGTTTTCAGAAAAGCCACTTTCCCTGGCAGGTTACAGGCACCACATTCACACTGAACCAAACACACTGGGAAGCCAAAGGAATGTTTCCTTGCTGCACTTCCCAACTGCTCCGTGAGCACCTGGAAAGCAGAGATGCCACCGAGGCCACACTGGGCTGGCACACAAAGCTGTGCCATTGAGATGGCACAGCAGTGCCACCCCCACATTGTGCTTTTGAGCTGGAGGAACCAAGATCTCCTCCAAACCCTGGCTCTGAGGGTTTATGCTCAAGGATCTTCATCCAGGCCTTGCCAAGGAAGGAAGTTGCCTGGGTTTGCTGTCAAGAAAACAGCATCTCAACCACTGAAATGCAGCTGAAAAACCCCATCTCTGTTGCAATGCCTGGGAGTTTGGGGATGGTGGGAAAGGCTCTGGCTCATCAGGAATCCCCCCTGGCCTGCAGGACTTGGAGAGGATGAAGAAGTTCAGCAAAATTTTGAATAACTCATAAATCTTCTCAAATTTCCAATTTTGTTGAGTTCCTGGATTTTTCCTGACTAGTCTCTTTAATCCAGTTGACTGTGACTGCCACCTTCAATTCTTGTGGCAAAATCAAAGGGCTTGGGAAGCACTTTAAATTTTTTTGTAGGGTTTCAGGCTTGCCAGATCTGGGACACTGTTCCATCCCTCCCAGTCCTGGGACACTGCTCCATCCCTTCCACTCCTGGGGCAGGGGCACTGAGCCAGCTGAAAACCCTGAGCAGTGAAAGCCCTGCAGCCCCATCACTGTCCCAGCCATGGAGCAGGAATTCTCCACGGGATGAAGCCACCTCTCACAGCTGCAAAAAGCAGGTGCTGAGCCCCCAGATTTGTACCCCAGAGCATGAATGGGAGTCAAGGACTGTCACACATGGAGGGAAACCTCATCCATCTCACTGCCCCGTGCTTCAGCAGCCAGAAGAACCCAAAGGAGTGAAGTGTCATAAACCTGGCAAGCTAATTAGGCTGAAATGTGTCTGTTGACACAGGCAAGAAGAGCCTGGGCTGCTGGAACTGCTGACTTTTCCTGGCCTTCCTGGGGACATAGCTGGGGGGAGCTGCGGTCTCAGGTCTCCCCACACAGAAGGAATGGTGGGAGCAGCAAGCTGGGGAAAGCCAGGAGCACCCAAAAGCTTCAGAGCTAAGGTTGGATGCTGTGGAGCCCCAAGGCAGTGCCAGGGGCAGCAGGGACAGTCCCAGTGCTGCCCTGGCACTTGGACTGGCTCCTCTCAGAGATGCTGCAGGAGCTGAGGCCACAGTGCCCAGGTGAGGAGGGAGATAAGCACTTCCAGCAGGGTTTGCCAGAGCACAAAGTGCAGCCACGAGCACAGAGGAGCACCAGGAGGTTATGCCAAAGCCCAGGACCCAATCCTGTTTGCCAGTCCTTCCCTTTACCAAAGCAGCACAGCTCCCCCAGGAGCAAAGGTTGGAGCAGCAGAGGGGAGAGATGGACCCTGTGGGGGAGAGAGGGGGGTCCAACCATCCTCATCATCCCCACGTCCCCCCCAGCCAGCACCCGTGTCCCGTGCACTGTCCTGTCTGACTGGGCTCTGCCAGGCACATCTGGGCAGCTGTGGCCCCAGTCCAAGAGCATTCCAGATGTCACACTCCCTGGGGAACTGCCCCATCCGCCTGCAGAGCTGGGAAGAACCAGGCACAAAATGTTTCAGAAGGGGAAGGAGGGGGAAGAAACAAGAGTAAATTCCCGGGGGATGTTTTTCCGTGGCCATCTCCAGAACGGCTGCTGCAGCTCAGCACTGCCCAGCACCTCTTCATTTGCTCCACACCTCCGGGGCACCCAGTGGGGCTGCCAGGGATCTTCCTCCTGCTGAGCACTCTGGAGCGGCTGGAGCAACACTGGGAATCCTTGGGAGTGAGGGATGGCTGGCCCAGCTTGGCTGCTGGAGCACGTCGTGCAGGGCGGGTGCTCCCGCTTCCCTCCTTCCCAGCACGGAGAGAGGAGCCCACAGGCAGGTGAAGTTACCACTCACATCCCCACGGGAAGCCCATGCCGAGCTCAGTTTGCCTCCAAGGATGCCCTGGAGATGTGACAGGAGGTGACAGTGGAGTGTGAAGCCCCTCTCCTGAGCCTGCAGCGTTTTCCACTTCCAATGGCGGTGACTCCAGTGCAGGGAGAAGGGATCCTGCTGCTGGTTGTGGCTTGCCCAGGGCTGGAGTGAGCCAGGTCACTGCTCCCTTCCTGCCCCAGGTACGGGGCTGCCTGGCCCCATATCCCGCTGTTGCCTCCACCTCTTCCCAGTGCTCCAGCTTTGTTCACTTGGTCTTTGTTCTGTGCTGCTCCTGAAGTGCCTCCAACAGCTCTGGCGTGCGGGGAAGGGGCGCTTCCCTCCACCTCGGGCTTTCCTCATGCATCCGTGTTCCTGCTCCGCTTTGCCTGAAGTGCCCCAGTCCCTCGGATCTCTTCCATCCCTGCTCCCTCCCAGCAGCTCCGGGACAGCCGTGGGGCACCTCCTCTCCACAGCAGATCTCCGGGAATAAAGCAAACCTTGCAGAGCACCTCGGTCGCCTCCCGGGAGGAGCAGGGGCACTCCTGCCACTTGCTTTGCTGTTTAACTTCCTTTTCCCAAATCAGAAGTGGCCGAAGCAAAGAGATGGTGAATTCAGCACATGAGTTTGTTTGTTTTTTTATCATGGAAGGTACAAGCCAGGCAAGGAAGAACATCCCCTTGCT
The DNA here is from genome assembly GCF_001604755.1 of Lepidothrix coronata. NCBI lineage: Eukaryota > Metazoa > Chordata > Aves > Passeriformes > Pipridae > Lepidothrix > Lepidothrix coronata. The sequence continues at coordinate 589,327 of NW_016690470.1, forward strand.
GTGGCTACATTCGCTTTTAGTGGCTTTCCGAGCCGAATCTGAGAATTCCTCTCTTTATATCCAGTCTCTCTTAATACAATTTTAATATTCTGGTTGATCCTAAAGATGCAACGTTAACTATAGAAACAGCAGCAGAAAAGCGGAGGGTACAAGACATGTTTTTATACAAAAAAAAATTCTTTCGTCGCTTACAAAACATATGCAAAAGAAGCTAAAAAAAACCAAAAGGCATTGCTATTTGTTCTACATAAAAAATCTCATAACTAATGTTCTTTTTTTTTAAAAAAGAAATATCAAGCTTAGGCACAATTTTGCTGCTGGCTGCTTGTGAACAAGCCAAGAGAACACGCCACCCCCTCCTAACTGAGTGATATGTATTGACTGTTCTGCACTTTATACTTAAGGCAATTTTTTTGTTTTCGTTCTGTTTTTGACAAAAAGTGTTTTTTTCCACCCCTTACGTCACACCAGGATCCGTCTGCGTGTGTCAGTATGAGCAGTACTACAGTTCATGGTTCAAGAAGGTTGCAGGTCACACCGAGGGCTTTCTTCCTACAAGATCTCTGTATCCAGAGGAACAGGAGACCTACAACTAAAATGAAATAAAAAAAAAAGAGTCTGAAGTGATGAAAATCCAAATGAGAATAAACCTGTGCTCCTTGCACGGGGCCCCCGAGGCTCCTGCTGCAGCCTGTCCCTGCAGGAGTCAGCCCACGGGGCTGCAGCAGAGCTGGGACATGAGCTTTGCCTTTGTTTGGGTCAGGCCACCCCCAGGCACCCACTGGGGGTGGGACAGGGGACACCAAGGGACTGTGGCCCCTCCATGCACCCCTGGTGGGATCAGCTCCTGACCCACCACTCCTGGATCTGCTCAAACCCCCTCCATCTCTGCACCACTGGGATAAACAGCCTCGGCTGCTCCTGGCCAAGCACAGGGTCCCCCTAAAAATGGGGACAGACCCTCAGAGCCTGTGCCTGCTACAGTTCCAGTGAAGGATTTTTCACCTTCCCTGACTCTCCTGGAATTTCTGGAACCTGCCCATTCCCTCCCATAGAGCCGCAAGGAAAAGGAGTTTCTGGTTTCCAGTGGCCAACTGGGGCAGGTGTGGGAGATGCAGAGCAGAGATGAGCTCACTCAGGGTGGGGAGAGCACAGAAACCCCCCATCCCAGCCATGGGGCTGCAACTCCTGTGGGCCAGAGGCTTTGGGTGTCCACAGGGCACATGACATGCACAAAGAATTATGGAATGGTTTGGGTTGGAAGGGACTTTAAAGCTCATCTCCTTCCAATCCCCTGCCATGGACAGGGACACCTTCCACTAGCCCAGGTTGCTCCATGTCCCATCCAACCTGGCCTTGAACACTTTCAGGGATGGAGTGTCCCCAGCCTCTCTGGGCAACCTGTGCCAGTGCCTTGGACACGTGCAAGTCCCTGATTTCAGGTAAAGGAAGCAGGACCTTGGCTGGTGCTGAGGGAATGGGGCTGAGCAGTCACAGCAGAGCAATGCATGTTGGCACGGGGTCGGGGTGTGGCATCACGGGGGAAAAATGGTACCTTTACATGTGTCCAACAGGGTTGTGACCGTCTCCTAGACCAGGATGTGAAGCTGAAAGTGTCATCTGGGGGTCTCCTACCACTCCGGACACTTTCTCCTCTTCCCGACGCTTCAAGCAGGCTGCTTTAGGGTTCAGGTTGCGCTCTGTGCCAGGAACAGGGAGGGGGAGCAGCCTCAGTGTGGGCAACAGCATCACACAGGGCAGCAGCAGCATCCAGGGGGGAGAGCGAGGACAGAGCAGCCCCACGGCACCACGGGGGGGGACAAGCCCCGTGCAGCTGCTCCCTGCTGTGCCTGCAGGAATTTGGCTGGACCCCTGTTCGAGCAGAACCCCAGGTCTGGCTGGACTCCCACACCAATTTAAACATAGAATCCCAGAATGGTTTAGGTTGGAAAGGACCTTAAAGATTATCCAGTTCCATGGGCAGGGACACCTTCCACCAGCCCAGGTTGCTCCAAGCCCTGTCCAACCTGGCCTTGGACACTTCCAGGGATGGGGCAGCCACAGCTGCTCCGGGCAATCTGTGCCAGGGCCTCCCCATGTTCCTGTTTCAGGAACCCCCATGTGCCTCAACCAGCTCTTGGAGTTGAGGACTGTTTTCCAAAGCTGCTTAATGGGATCCAGGTGCCAAATTCCCATTAGGCAGGAGGGGAGAGGGAGAGAGCAGCCTCAAATCCATCCTGGGCTGGGGCCAGGGAGAGCTCAGCCAGCCCCCAGGGGTGCTGCTGGCACTGCAAACACACACCTCGCACCGAAAGCAGGAGTCAGGACAGAGATGCACGAACATGCAGAGACAGGGGGGAGAGACAGGCCCCGGAGTGCCCCTGCCAGCTGGTACCATACCTCGTACTTGCTGCTCCAGGCCCAGAATGACCTGCACCGCTTGCTGTAGGATGATCAGTTTGGTCTGTGCTTTGTCCGTTTTTAAGTGCATCTGACACATTCGTCCCAGTTCCTTAAAGGCCTCGTTAATGTCCCGCACACGCACCCTCTCCCTGGCGTTATTGGCCATTCTCCTCTCCCGGTCCCTCAGATCTTTGTCCTCCAGTGACAAGGCCTCGTCTGTACTGCTGGGTTCACAGCACCACAGGGGTTAGTCAGGGGGTGGTACCAAGGGGGGGTTATATGTTGCCGTGCTGGGAGTGCTCCTGGTGTCCACTGGAAATGGCCCAAACGGCCTCACTTTGCAAAGCCAATTCCTCTGGATCCTTCCAGGAGTGGCCTGGGCTGTGTCACCTCTGCGAGCCAGGTGAAGGTGCTGCCAGCATGAGGCTGGGTGCCCACAGGGCTGGAGGGTGTCCACGGGGCTGGAGGGTGCCCATGGGGCTGGAGGATGCCCTTGGGGCTGGAGGGTGCCCACGGGGCTGGAGGGTGCCCATGGGGCTGGAGGATGCCCTTGGGGCTGGAGGGTGCTGCTGCAGGGGCAGTGACGTGGCATCGACACCGACACCTTCTCTCCTCTGCAAAATTTTGCCTCCCTGTTTTTGTTTTCGGCTGAAAACTCCAAGTCTGGGGGACGGGTCTCAGCCAAAAACATCAGGTCTGAACCCCAAAAAAAGACTTTTTGGCAGAAAGCAAATCCCTCTTTGTAAGATTTCCCTCCAAAACTCCACCTGCACCTCCCAGTGAAGGCGTTTGTGGCAGTGGTGCCACAGCAGCAGGAGCAGCCTGGCCTGGCACCCTCTTAGGGGCCGGGGGCAGCACCAGGGGCAGGAGCCAAGTGCCTGGGCTGCTGCTGAGGATCAGACTCAGATGCAGACACCGGATCCCACCAGAAGGGGGTGATTTTCTTTTCCAGGCACACTCAGAAGCTCTGGGAGAGCCTCTGCTGCCGACAGCACCCCATGGACGCCTGAAACAGGCCAGGACAGGGGGCAGGCAGAGTCATCCTGGCAGCACCTTGAACCATGGCCTTGCCCGCAGCCCGACCCCTCCAAAACCCCAATTTATTCACAGACGACCTTCTCCCCCAGAGCAAAATTTCCTGCAGGAAGACACCTATCTGAGGAGGGTCCTTGGGTGAGCCCTGGCACTGGGACAGACTGTGGCCTTCCAGGGGAGCCATGTGGGGATAAGCCTTCAGTGCAGAGGGGCCGCAGAGGCAGAGCCTTCCTGGGGGGTTGGAGGGCCTCTGAGCGGTGTATGGACACAGGAAGGGGGAGCAAGTGCTCCCCAGGCAATGGTTTGCCTGTGTGGGACAGAGGGCTGCCCACTGTCCCTGCCTGCAGCCTCTCCTTGCTGCCTCGTTCCTGTCCTTGTCCCCTCCTCGCTGCCCCAGCTGGCACTGCCACCGTCTCTCCACACACCCAGGATGGGCAGGGGGATGGGGCCACCGAGCCACCCCACAGCAGGACCCCAGCTCGCTCCTCCCAGCTCAGGCTGGTGGCCATGGGTCCTGGCTGGTGGCTCTCCTGGGATGTCACAGCTTGGATGTCACTCCTGGGCAGGACGGAGCCATCTCCCCGCCCCCAGCACAGGGAGTTATAAGGCAGCTCTGGCTGCCTTGTGCCCCGATCCAAGGGGTCACCGACCTCCCTAAAACCCCTCAATCTCCTCCTTTCCCTTCCTGCCCCATAGCCACTGTGGCAGCAGGAGGGTCCTGGCAGCCCCATTTCCATGGGGTGTGAGAGTGGGATTCTCTCCTGGAAACCCACAGAGAGGGGACACAGGCTGCCTGCACTAACACTGCTGAGGGCTCAGCCACTTCCCTGGCTGCCTCCAGGAAGGGTTTAAAAAGGGACAAGCGTGGGAGACCAAAGTGAACACGGTGCCAACTCTGCCTAAGCCCTGCCCCCCTCGGTCCTGCCTGGGATCCGTGAGCAGCAAGTACAAGGTAGAGTGGGACCACCGAGAGGTCACGGCTGGGGACTGTCTGTAGGAGATCGGAAAGAACAGAACCAAAAAATAAAAACTCGAAATAAAATGGAAAAAAAAAATCAAAAGGAAGGGGAAATTAAAAAAGAGACAGGAAAAAATATACATGTTATGAAAGGCAAAAAATTACAAACTGAAGAGAGGCACAAAGGACTCCAACATCAAGGCACAGCAAGGCCAGCAGAGAGGAGCACAGCCAGGCACAGCCCCCGACGCGTGTTACGACAGGCTCTGCAGAGAGAAAGGGGGTTATCCTGCCCCGGCACCCCGGGCTGGAGCGGGAACATGCACTGCGGGATGCGGGAACAAAGCAGCAAAGTCCTCCGGAGCGGGACACCGAGCCCTCCGCTTCCCATCCCACGGGGAGGCAGCACCCAGGGGTGGGTGCACAGAGGGGTGCACTCAGGAGATGGTGCACTCAGGAGATGGTGCACTCAGGAGATGGGTGCACACAGGAGATGGGTGCACAGAGGGGTGCACTCAGGAGATGGTGCACACAGGAGATGGTGCACTCAGGACATGGGTGCACTCAGGACATGGGTGCACACAGCAGATGGGTGCACATGGGAGATGGGTGCACACACGTGTGGAAGGAGGTGAGGGTGCCCCGGTGAGGGGCAGACCCTACACGCACCCACCGGCAGCTCCAGGCTCAGCTCGGAATGCACAGAGCTCCCAGCTTTTATCTGGGACCAGCCCGTGCAGGCAGCGAGGGCTGCTCAGCCCAGGGCATCCCGCTGCCCCTGGCACAGCTCTGGTGATCCCAGGGGTTTGCCGGGTGCCACACAGGTGGGACAGGAGCGCAGAGCCCCGCTGGGCATGAGGCGGGACAGGGATGTGCTCTGTGCTCAGAGCAGCCCTTGGCGATGGCAGATTTGGGTCCCTCTGGGAGATTTGCTGGCTGGGGTTTTTCCAAGCTGGCCAAGCACGGAGCAGCCCTGGCTGCGGGGGAGTGACGGCGCAGGGCATGCAGCACACGCAGTGGCAGCGGGGAACGGAGGAGAGAACAGCAGGGAGGGATGCAAAAAAAGGCAAAAAAAAATAAAACCAAAAAGGACATCAACAGCCTTGGGTTGGTCCCCAAGGCCACAGGGGAGAGAGACAGTGCGAGGCACCACAGCACGTCACAGGAGACAGACAGACAGACAGCCCCGTGCCGATCAGATACGTAAAATATCACCACTCCGGGACCCTCACTGACCTCTAACTTGTTGCTCCAGGTTCAGTATGACTGATACGGCCTGGTGTAGGATTAGCAGTTTGGTCTGCGGTTTTTCGCTGTTTAGGTGCAGTTGGCACATGCGTCCGAGCTCTTTAAAGGCCTCGTTGATGTCCCGGACCCGCAGGCGCTCACGGGCATTATTGGCGACCCTCCTTTCTCTCTCTCTCTCGGCTTTTTGCTCTGGGGGAAGAAGATCGTCCTCCTCATCCTCATCTTGACTAATGGTTTAAAATAAGAACGAGACAGGGACATTCCTCGCGTGCACTCTCAGCACTGGTCAACTCACAGACAAGAAACACACGGCGAGGCACTGAGACGCCGAGCCCCGCCTGGCCCCCGGTGCCCCGATGGGACGTGCTGGCCTGTGCCACAGGCTCGGGCACAGGGGCACGCAGGGACTTTGGAGAGAAGCAATTAAGGCTCTTCTTCTGCCTCTTTTTGTTTTGGTTTGGTTTGGTTTTAAACAACAGAGAAAGAAACCACAACGCAACTAAAGCTTGTTGTTGCTGGGAGGGCACAGGGTGGCCCCGAGAAGGTGAGGGCCAACCCGGAATCCCCAGCTGGAATTTGGGAAGACACAGCCCTCTGCCTCCAGGGCAGGAGCGGGGCTGGCACTGCCCTGCTGGGCATCATCACCCTGGTGAGGTCTCCGAGCTGGTGGTGGGGCTGCAGAACAGCCAGCGAGCTGGAACCTGACCCGCTGCCACTTCTCGGCTGGATGTGACAGAGGACACAGGAGCCCAAAGCAGACAGCAGAGATGCCCCAAGGCAGGGAAGAGGTCAAACCTTCCCTGTCTGGGGCTGAGCACTCGCTCCTTCCTGTGCACAGCCCCGAGGGCCCACGCAGGCGGGTGCGGCTGCTGTGGATGAGATGCCTCCCTCTGCTTTAGGAGTATGAGGAAGCCCTGAGCCCACAGGGACAGGAGCCAGCAGGAGGGTGGCAGGGACCCTTCCCCTGGGGCAGCAGCAGGAGCCCAGGCTGTGTGAGGCCACACCAGGCTCCCAGGGTGGGCAGGGGCTGGGGGTCTGTGCCACAGGATGACCCTCAGCCTCACCGGGTCAAGCCCAGCACCCGGCAGGTCCCGGCGGCCACACCCTGGCCCAAACACCCCCAGCCTGGGAACAGAGTAAGTGAAGGGAGAGACCTGTTCAAAGAGCACCTTGTTCTGTTTCGAGAGGGTTTCAGCTCCTTCTTCTCCTCCTCTGAGTTATCTGCCACTGACGTGTTCTCTTCGTCCTCCTTCTCTTCCCTCTTTATTTCGCTCGTTCCCGAGGAGACGCTGCTCCGGCCCAGCCCCCCGGACAAACCTGCTGAGAGAGCAGAGCCATGTGCAGGGCTTGAGGGGCCTGACCCACACAGGAGGCTGGGGGGTCCCCAGGCCCTGCTCCTGCTGTGGCATCCCAAACTCATCCTGCACTGCTGCTCCACAGGCAGGGAAGATGGAGGCGTGCTGGCTCTGCCCTGCTGCTGCTCCCTGTTCTCCCTCCACCTCCCAAGCCCTCCAAAATGAGAGCTCAACCTCTCCAGCACAGCAGGGCCTGGGAGGCTGTGCACCCACAGCTGGCAGGAGGGACAGGGACATATAGGTCAAACCTAGTAGGATTAGATGGGATACTGGGAAGAAATTCTTGGCTGTGAGGGTAGTGGGGCCCTGGCACAGGTTTCCCAGAGCAGCTGTGGCTGCACCATCCCTGGAAGTGTCCAGGGCCAGGTTGGATGGGGTTTGAAGCAACCTGGGATGGTAGAAGGTGTCCCTGCCCATGGCAGGGGGTGAAACGGGATGGCCTCTAAGGTCCCTTCCAACCCAAACCAGTCTGGGATTCTATAAAATCTCTGGAAAAGGCTCAAGGTCAAAACTGCCCTGTGGATCATGCAAGGAAGCACCAGCCTTGCAGGAGCATCCATGTCCCCCTGGGCTGCTGCTGCACAGGGCTAGACCTGACAGGTGACCCAAACTCCCTCTCCCTGGCAGGTGAGCCCTGGCACAGGTGAGTCCCTGGCACAGGTGAGTCCCTGGCACAGGTGAGTCCCTGGCACAGGTGGGCCCCGAGGTGCAGAGCTGCCTTACCGCTGTACGTGTCCTGCTGCCTGCTGAGGTCGGGGAGTGAGCTGGGCTGGGATGGAAGTGTGACGTGGTTGTGGAGCAAGCTGGGGTTGCTGGACAAGCCGTCTTCGGGGTGACCTCCTCCCACCTACAGCACAACAGGCAGAGCAAGGGGGACATGTCACAGCCAGCAGGCAGGGGGACAGTCACCTGAGGACACCCCCAGGGCTCCATGGACTGGGCTAAGGCCCAGCTGTGTGCTCCCCTTGCCCAGCCCCATCACCCAGAGCACAGGCACGAGGGAGGGAAGAGCCAGCCTGCTCCAGCACCGGCCCTCTGAGGACTGTGGCAGCGACACTGCAGCTCTGCACATGAGCTGGGCCCAGCCCAAAGCCCCCGTCAGAGCTGTGCCCCCGCCATGGAAAAGCCCCTCCCTGCCTGGGTGCAAGGCTGGCACACTGGGGAGGACACATGTCCTGTCTCCGTCGAGTACCACTGTTTCTGCCACCACCCAGTGCCATAAGAACAAGGGACATCCCAGCAATGTGAACTTGGCTCCAGAAAGGGTGAGGGCCAGGCAGCCCTTCCGAGCCCACGGCCCCCAGGCTGTGCCACACAGGCCAGGGACTGGCAGGACAGAGCCAGGCCTGCTGCCCACACGCTGGGTTTGCAGCTGGCAGGACACGTGTGTGATCACATCTGATTCCTCGCTCAGGAGCAGAGTCTGGGAAGCCTGGAAAGGGCTCACAACTGGTTCCAGAGTCTGGAGATGTGCTGCTGCAGCAGGCAACCAGTTCTGCCAAAAATGTGCTGCTGGGGTCACCAGCCTCTGGACAAGGGGGATCCTGGTGACCCAGCATGGAACCTCAGCATCCACATGCTCAGGGAGCCTGGAATCTGTCCCATTCCCTGGAGCCAGAATGAGCCCTCACACACCAGCACTCCTCAGGGGTGCCTGCCCAAACCATTCAGAGCAGGGAATTCCTGGTGATACCTGGCTCTCTTAAACCCACTGGATCCCTCCTCTCCTTCTCCCTGCATACTCCAGGGATGGCTTGAGGCTGTTTTGAGGGATTTCCATCCATGTTGCAGGTAAAGAAGAGCTTTCACCACCTCTGCCTGCCCTGAGAAGGGGCACAAACAAAGTGCACACAGAGCTTGTGCCAAGAGCCACGTCTGTGCTGAGGGTGGACTCGGTGTGCCCTGAGAAGCTGTGGCTGCCCCATCCCTGGAACTGTTCAAAGCCAGGTTGGACAAGACTTGGAGCAACCTGGGATAATGGAAGGTGTCCCTGACCATGGCAGGGGGTGGAAAGAGACGGGATTCAACCCTCCCTGCGGGAACACAGCAGGTGACTTCCATGCACGTCACCCACCCAGCACTGTCAACACCTGACCCACGCTGGGCCACGCTGAGCTGTTCTCATCCCTCTGGGTGCCAGGGCACCCCACACGCAGCACGTGTCCCCAGCGTGTCCCCAGCAGCTGCCACGATGCCCCCACACGTACCAGGCTCGGGTGCCTGTTGCCCAGGGCCATGACCGAGGCAGGGAAGGCCTGGCCCAGGCTGCCCACGGCGGCACTGTGGGGCGGTGCTGAGCCCAGGAGCCCGTGCATGTCCCCGTGGTTGCTGGGCATGGCAGCGGTCTGGCCCACGGCGTGGTTCCTCAGCACGTGGATGGCTTCGTCCAACCTGTCTTCCATTTTGTTTTGCTGGAAGGACAGGATAGAGAGAGGTCTGTGTTAACTGCCCGTCCCTGGAAGTGTCCCAGGCCAGGTTGGAGCAACCTGGTCTGGTGGAAGGTGTCCCTGCCCATGGGAATGGTATGGGCTTTAAGGTCCCTCCCAACCCAAACCATTCCATGATTCCATGATTGTAAGCCCACTGAGCCAGCAGCCTGCTGCAGCTCTGCACTGCAGAATGGCTCGTGGCAATTCAGCACTGAAGTACCACAGGGCAGGGATGGGGAGAAATAACCCCCCAGTCAGTGCCATCCCCTAAAGGCATGAGAGGTCACACCAGTCACACCAGCAGAGCTGCTCAGGGAAGGGAGGCAGAAACCTGCCAGGAATCCATCCCACTGGGACAGACCCCAGGACAGGCCAGGGCCATGGATGGTGGGAGAGTGCCAGGCTGTCCAGGTGCCAGCGAGGTTCCAGGCTCAGGGACACATCCATCCATCTCCACCAACCACCTGATTCCAGACCCCGGCTGTTCAGGGGAGAGGACTTCCCCCAAAAATCCTTCCCCACCAGGCCCCAGGGGACGGGAGAGCAAAGGAGCAGCCACTCACCAAAGTGTGGAGGCTCCCTTCGTAGCTGGGAGATAAGGCACCCGCTCCGCTCGCCCGCGGCCACTGCGACGTGCCTGGGGACAAACGGAGAGCTGGGCACCGGCACCGGCTGCCACTAGATGGGGCTGGAAGCTGGGCCACGGCACAGCACTGCAGGGGCCACCACGCCGTGCACAGGCCACCGTGCCACGCTCAGCACCCCACGGCACCGCGGGGATCACCGCGGCACTGCACGGCACCAGGTGGGCCAACACAGCACCACACAGGCCCCCATGGCACTGCATGGCACCATGTGGGCCACCACGGCATCACACAGGCCATCACAGCACCACACAGCATTGCACAGGCCACTGTGGCACCATGGCACTGCATGGGCCACCACGTGGCACCTCATGGCACCTTGTGGCACCTCGTGGCACTGTGGGCTCAGCCTCTGCTCTGGCTCAGCAGGGAGCTGAGCTCAGGCCTTCAGACTCAAGAGGTTTCCAATTGTCCCTGGTCTCAGTGACACGCTGTGACCTTGGGGCTGCACCCCAGACACGGGGAGCCCGGGCACCAGCTCTGCTGGGCACAACGGGACCTTGTCGTGCCCGAGGGCAGCAGGGACAGGCTTCCACCAGGTGCTGGAAATGGGTTCTAACTGGTTGGCCACTTCCCAGTTCCCAGTGTGCTTCTCCCATGGGAGACAAATCCAGGGACAGCCTCTGTGAGGTGGGATGCTCAGGGACAGGATCAGGAATGGCAGAAGCAGGTCCCAGGGTCGCTGCCACCCCTGGGCTCTGTAGTGAGGGTTTGGGGCTGACCTGGGAAGCTCCCAAAAGCAAACCTGACCCAGAGAACAACATCTGTCACTCACCTGCAAGCCCCTGCGGGGAGCCGACCGGTGTGGAGGGGTTTGAGGAGAAGTTATTGCTAGAGTGATCAGGGGAGTAAATCTGGGGAGAGAGAGGGTGGGCAGTGAGCAGTGCCCACCCTGAGCCACTGCCCCCTCCCAGCAGCACCCACCACCCGCTGGGACCCCTGAGGGGACCCCCTGTCCCAAACCCACACCCAACGTGAAGGCCCAGCCCAGCCCCCCCCAGCCCCACCATCAACCCCAGGGTCTCTCTCTGTCCCCACCCCTGAGTGCAGCCTCCAATCTTCAGGTCCCACTCTGGAAGGAAGTGAGAGCCCTATGAAGTGTCACAGGGTGCACTGCCAGCCCCCCTCTGCCACCGTGCAAAGGTCACTGAAGGGGACAAAGGCGACTCTGATAACCCAGTGAGACCAGTGCCCTCCAGTCTGAACCAGCACATGCAGGGCCAGGACTACTGGGACCTACAGGTCCTGCCATGGGGGCTGTGCAGGGTGGTCTTGGCAGAGAGCACGAGGCTGGGGGGTCCTGGGCTGGTCATGGGGCTGCAACAGGCAGTGCCTCAGTTTCCTCATCTGCCAAGAGGCACCAGGACCGAGATGGCAGCACATGGAGTGGGGAAAACCCTCCCTCAGAGTCTGCCATGGATTTGGGCTGCATTCACCCAAACTTCTCACTGTGTCCATATTCCCTGTTTTGTATGGAGAGGGGGTCCAGTGCAGCAAGAGCACGAGGAGCAGGTCAGGGATGATCCCAACCCTTACCGAGGCCAGTGCCTTCCCGAGCGCGTCTCCGGAGCTCCCGGCTGTGGTTCCTCTGTTACCTGCCAGGAGGGGACACAGATGTCACTGCCAGGGCACCAGAGCCCAGCAGGACGTGGCACCCTATGAGACCTTCTCTGGGGTCACCTGCTCTGAGGTGGAAACTTTTTGCTTTTAGTGCTTTGCTTGACAATGAAATGTTTGTGTGGCTCAGGGCAGCCCGGACAGGGGCACAATCCCCAACAGCTTTCAGGGGGCTGCATGAAGGTCTCTCTAAGCTCTGGGTTGGAGGTGCCACCAACAGCAATCAGATGTCTCTGCTGCAGCACAGCCCATTGCCATGGGGCATTTTAAGCCCCTACAATAACCAGTGGACTGCATGATCTTGGAGGTCTTTTCCAACCTTAATGATTCTATCATTCTATGAATCCCAAACTTGATTCCCTGTAGAAAAATAAAAGTTTTTTCTACAAATCCAGGTCAAGATCCTCATTTCCTGGGGAGCATAAGTTCATTTCAGTAACAGGTTTGGTAACAGGTTCAGCAGGGTCAGAGATTAAAGCACTCAGGGGTTAACATGGTATCTAAATGCAGCACGAACATTCCCATTCCGGATTTAAGTGAACAGCTTCACACAGGTGCAAATCCTTCCCGCAACTCATGTAAGCCACAGCACCTCCAAGGGATAATGTCAGAGCTCCTGGGCCCCTCCCAGATCCACCACAGGAGGTGTAAACCCCACAGGTGTCTCCCTACTCCAGGTATCCAGCAGCAGGAACCTCACTGTGCCTCACGCAGCGACTCCAGGCACAGGTGACACACGAGGGGTTTTGGATGCCTCAGGCATTGGGTTTGCCCAAGACTTTGGTTTTCCAGGTGAGCCTGTGCAGGGCAAGGGGGTCCCCCGGGGGCTGGACATACCCATCATATTGTCTGTGCCGCTGATCGGGGGCGTGTGACTGGACACTCCGTAGGGCGTGGAGGCCGAGGAAAAGCCGGACACGGAGGGGAGTCCCCCGTTCACCTCTCCTGAATGCAGCTGGTAGTTCTGGCAGGGAGGAGGAGAGGGGTGAGAGGAGCCCTGGGAAAGCTGCTGGGCTTTGGCATCGGGCCAGGACCCAGCTCCCCCCGAGCCCAGAGCCATGGAAGGAGGTGACATGGAGGTGACAGGGCCCCCCAGCCCCGGGGGACACGTTACCATGCGTTCGTGCTGGTGTAAACTGTTGAAGCCACTGGACTGTGGGAGTGGGGAGGAGGAGCTGCCCAGCATGGCACCGTAACTCGACTGGCTCATGGCACCCGGGGAACTCCACAGGTCTGGCGAGTTATGGAGTCCATCTGCAAGGAAAAGTGGAGCTGGGCAGGGCAGAGATACCCCAGGCAGCCCCCCAGGGGGAGGTCAGCCTGGGCTGAGGGGCTGTGACTGTCCCCATCCTGTCCTGTCTACACTGAGCATCCCCCGCTGAGCAAATCGGGACCATCTCTCTGGGACCAGGGACAGGACCCAGGGAAGGGCTGGAGCTGTGCCAGGGGGGTTGGGATGGATCTCAGGGAAAGGTTCTTCCCCCACAGGGTGCTGGGGCACTGCCCAGGCTCCCCAGGGCAGTGGGCACGGCCCCAAGGCTGCCAGAGCTCCAGGAGCGTTTGGACAACGCTGTGAGGGAAAGGGTGGGATTGTTGGGGTGTCTGTGCAGGGCCAAGGGTTGGGACTGGATGATCCCTGTAGGTCCCTTCCAGCTCAGGATATTCCATAATTCCATGATTTCAGGGCTGTTTTTTGTCTCATGCACTCCTGTCCTGAGTCTCCTCCATCTAATCCCTCCTGTGGTCTGTGAAAATCCAGGCAGCCCCTGCTCTGCCCCAGGGTGTGAATAACTCACCTGCCATATAAAAGGCTCCAGGATACACAGTGCTGGGAGGTTTTGAGGGAGTATATCCAGCTGGATCCCTGCTGTAGTCATCACCTGAGTTGGATGGATACACCTGTGGGGCAGGAAAGGGGTTGAAGAGAACTGCTTGGCCACTCCAAGGCCCCACATCCTCACCGTGCCTCTCCCTAACCCTGTGCAGCCTAAACTCCAAATTTAAACTTCAAACTTAAACTTCAGCAGTGGCTGAGTGGCCTCTCACGGCAACAGAGCAGTGTTTCACTCAACTGGCCTTTCAAGGGCCTGGAGAGACAGGGCACAGGGAATGGCTTCCCACTGCCAGAGGGCAGGGTTGGATGGGATATTGGGAGAAATTGTTCCCTGTGAGGGTGGGGAGGCCCTGGCACAGGTTTCCCAGAGAAGCTGTGGCTGCCCCATCCCTGGAAATGTCCAAGGCCAGGTTGGATGGGGCTTGGAGCAACCTGGGCTGGTGGAAGGTGTCTCTGCCCGTGGCAGGGGGTGGGACTGGATGGGCTCTAAGGTCCTGTCCATCCCAAACCATTCCACGAGTCCAGGAGCTTCACTTTATTCATCCCACAGCAGATGTGGGCAGCACGGGAGAGGTTCAGCCGAAGTCCTTGAAGGGCACAGCCCTGTGGGCAGTGGGGCAGGGCACAGGGCACAGAGTGCAGGGCACAGAGGGCACAGGGGACACCCACAGCCCCTCTGCCTTCCCGTAACCCCGTGGGTCCCCCAGCCCCCTCCTGCAGAGCTCGCCGGCACCAGCAGAAGTTTCGACTCTGCTCCAGTTCCGTTTTCCGCGGTTATAAGTTTTTCTGGGTAACCACAAAAGCCACCACTGCTGTGCGGTGACCCCGCGCCAGGGGACGGGCTGGGGGCTGCCACCGGGGGCTGCCGTGGCCTTGGGACCCCCTGTGCCAACCCTGGTGTGTGCCAGGCTCCCCAGCACAGCCCCTGCCCAAACCTGCCACACGAACCAGCTCGAGGGGAAACTGTGGCACAGGGGACACCGAGGGCTGAGCAGCCCCTCGGAAGGGTTGTCAAGGGGAGGGGACAGCTCTGGGACAGATCTCTGCAGCACTGCTCAGCTACGTGATTTAACAGCACATTAAGCAACAGAAAAGGCTTTCCCTTCCTTTCTAAACTAACCAAACCCATCCTAGAAAGCCCTGACTGAAAATCACCTTGTGCCAGGGCAAAAACACACCTTTATTTTTTTTTTTAAAGAAACCCAGAAATTCAATACGCAAAGAAACCGAAATAGCACTCAAAGAAACTGAAATGCCACTCAAAATGATGTGAGAACTTTTGTCACAGCTTATTTTCATCCCCTTTGATTCATTCTGAAACCGACAATCTTTTCTTTTTTAAATCCAGCCGAAAGCAGGGGTGGGGACAGGGCCTGGCTGGGCTCTGCCTGGCACACACGGCTCTCTTTGGGAAGGAAACCTGCCCTGAGTTTCTCTTTCCCCACAGCCAGCTGCTCCCTTCCAGCCCTGGCCCTCCCCAGCAAGAAGGGGCAGAATTGGTGGTGGGGAATAAAAATCAGAATCACAGAATCGTTTAGGCTGGAAAAGACCCTCAAGATCATCAAGTTCAGCACCACCACCATGTTCACCACTAAGCCATGTCCCCAAATGTCACATCCACACATTTTTTGAACACTTCCAGGGATAATGACTCCACCACTGTCCTGGGCAGCCCATTCCAGGCTTCTTTTTGTTTAAAAAAAATTCCAAAAAAAAATCCCCCGAATCCCACCAAACCCCTCTGAAAAGCTCCAGTGGCTGCACTTCAATATATCCATGGCTTCATTTTCCCCTGGCAGCCGAGGTTCCCATTTCTTGGAGCAGCTTCTCCCAAAACTGGGGCGTTCAGAACCCCAGGGGCAGCCCTGGTCCTTCCCCACGTGTTGGCTCACGGGTGGCTGGACCCTGAAGGGCCACAGGGAGCTGAAATCACCTTGTGGGTGTTGGTGCTGTGGATGGAGAGCAGGTGAAGGGATAACAGAGCTGGGGAAGGGGCTGGAGCAGCAGGAGCGGCTGAGGGAGCTGGGGGGGGCTCAGCCTGGAGA
>NW_016690470.1:605385-615744 GCF_001604755.1 Lepidothrix coronata
GAGCTCTTCCAACGCTCCCGATTCCGTGGCTCTGTGGGGAACTCGTGAACTAAAGGCAAAAAAAAAAAAAAAAGAAATAAAGAGAGGGGGGAGGGAAAATCCTGACAGACACTGGCAGCTGCCCTTCATCCCTCGCTCGAAAAAGAGAATTCCAGGCCCCTCGGCCTCGGAGGGGCGGCGGGGGCAGCGCCGCGGGCACGGGAGCCACGCGCGGGCAGTGGGGGAACAGAGCGGGGGGTGTGTGTGTGTGTGAGGGGGGGAACGAGAACCCAGCAAATTGCCTTTTCCTATAATTTGATTAAATGGCGGGAGCTGGGCCGGGGAGCCGAGGGAAGCAGCCTAAAGAGCCCCGCGCCATCTGCCAGGGGCTGGCGCCCGGCCAGCGCCAGAGGCAGCTGCGCCGCAGCGGCGCGGGGGGGCCCCAACAGCCATTTCCTACGGCCCCACTGGAAACCGGGAGAGCAAAGTCGCGGGGATGGAGGGGCAAGGGGGTGCAAAGCAGGGGGGAGGCAGAGCAGGGCACAGGCAAAGCAGAGGGGGAGTTCGCCTTGTTGCTGCCCCATCCTGGACGCCCCCCGCCCCCATCATCTCCTGCTGGAGCCAAATTTCACCACAGTTCTGGCCCTGGCCACTCCAAATTTTTTGTTTCGCTGCTGGGCGCAGGGGAGGCCGTGAAAAGCCGACTCCATCCCTCGCTGCCCCAGCCGAGTGAGGAGCCCCGAGCCCCTCCGTGCGGGCACGGCGGCCGAGCGCTGCAGGAAACAGTAAATCAGGGCCAGGTCCCCGTTCCCCAGCCCTTCCCCAGCCCGTGGCCCCAGCCCTCAGCCGGCGGCCTCGGGGACCTCCAGGTGAGGTCATTTCCTCCGGTTAAAATTGCCAGCGCGGCGAGAGCCGCTTGAAAAGCCCCAGCGCTGGGATCCGCAGCGCTTTGTGGTGTTGGGTTGTTTTCCCCTCCCTGTTTTTCTTGCTCAAACGCAGGAGCTGGGGTGGGACTTCGGGCAGACTGAGGCTAAACAGAGCAGTGACCAGACTGGGAATTCGCAGGCTGAAGCAGCTCCCCGGCCCCGCGCTCGCTGCGGCAACAAAATCCTGCAGGAACCGACTTGCACAAAATCCCTGCCCGGGTTCCTGTGGCTCAGCAGCTGATGTGCAGCAGGGCCTGGGGGGCCCCATCCAGCCCTGGGTCCTGTGCCTGGACACACCAGCCTGTGGTGAGGAGCTCCAGAGCTGCAGGGAGGCTCCAAGGGGCTTCGTGCCCTGAGGGCAACCTATTGCCTGGAATCATGGAATGGTTTGGGCTGGAAGGGACCTTAAAGCTCATCTCATTCCACTCCCTGCCATGGGCAGGAACACCTTCCACTAGCCCAGGTTGCTGCTTTGATCCAACCTGGCCTTGAACACTTCCAGGGCAGCCACAGCTGCTCTGGGCAACCTGTGCCAGGGCCTCAAAACCCTCACAGGGAGGAATTTCTTCCCAATATTCCATCTCACCCTGCCCTCTGGCACTGGGAAGCCATTCCCCCTTGTCCTGTCCCTCCATCCCTTGTCCCCAGTCCCTCTCCAGCTCTCCTGGAGTCCCTTTAGGCCCTGCAAGGGGCTCTCAGGTCTCCCTGGAGCCTTCTCTTCTCCAGGTGAACCCCCCCAGCTCCCCCAGCCTGGCTCCAGAGCAGAGGGGCTCCAGCCCTTGGATCATCTCTGTGGCCTCCTTGGGATGTGAGCACTGAGCCCAAAGGCTGCAGGTTACCAGAACAGGTCTCTCTGTGCCCATCCCTGCCTGGCATCGCCCCTCACATTCCCCCTGAACCACCTCACGCTGCTGGTGCCTCTCACTGTCTTTGGCATCATCACTCCCCCTCCAGCCACCCCCAGCCCTTCCAGCCGCTGACCTCGGCGAGTTTTCAAAGCAGCTCGGGAATTACAGATTAAAGTACTTCATTTTAATAAGATGCTGATTAACCTATTTATTTTGCACGGGGTCCAGTGATAACACGGGGCGGGCTCCTGCACGGGCGAGTCAGACAAGAAAGAGCCTTTGATCCGCTGCCTTTGAGGCCACTCCTTCTGCTTCACACTTCTCCCGCCGCCTCGGCACGGATTTCTCTCCCCAGGTGTGGAAGTTCAAAAACAAACCAGGAAGCCGGAGCTCACGGCACAGGGAGGGTGAGGGAAAGAGGCAGCACCAGAAATCAGAGCTTTGGCATCAAGGGGCAGCCGAGGTGCCAGCCAGGGCAAGGAGGGACATTTAGGGGAGACGTGAGGAGGAAATTCACCCTCATGGGTGGGGAGGCCCTGGCACAGGTTGCCCAGAGCAGCTGTGGCTGCCCCATCCCTGCAAGTGTCCAAGGCCAGCCTGGACAGGGCTTGGAGCAACCTGGGCTAGTGGAAGGTGTCCCTGCCCATGGCAGGGGGTGGAACGAGGTGAGCTTTAAGGCCCTGTCTAACCCAAACCATCCTATGAAAGGCCACCGTGCAGGTGTCGGCTCAGACACAGGGAAGGGGCTGGGATTTGGCAAATGCCAAGTGGCTTTTCCTGTGGGAATCGGGGCCCTCCCGGGCACTGCCAGCAGGACGGGTCCAGTCCCGGCACTTTGAAATCCGAGGCCAATAAAGGCCATTTGTTGGGAGTGATGTTTTCCCCACATGTCGTCTGGGCTTTAAAAGCTCCACATTTCACACAGAAACTCGAGGCAGCGACACGGACTCTGCTCTGAGCAGGTTTTCCCTGGTAAAACACAGACCTGGGGCAACTTGGCCCTGCTCACTGGAGCTGGTTTCTGCACCATGCGGATCCACACGGACCCTTCGACACCCTCCAGACTGTGAGCCCAGACCTGGCAAGCCCTCAGCGCCTCCCTCCCCCTCCATCCTCCCAAACCAGCATCTCAGGGTGCAATTCCAAAGGCAGAGCCTGTGGTGGAGGTTACAGCTCTGTGCCAGCAGCCAGGGAATGCAACTGCACAGACCTCCCCCATGGATGGGGGTGTTCCCTGGGGAATGGGGGAGCACTGCACCAACACCAGCTTTGGCAGAGAGTGACAGGACACACTTGGGCAAGGGCACAGCCCCAGCCTGGGGACAGAGCCCTGGGACAGAGCCCTGGGGATGGAGCCTGGGGACAGAGCCCTGGGGACAGAGCCCTGGGGATGGAGCCTGGGGATGGAGCCTGGGGATGGAGCCTGGGGACAGAGCCCTGGGGACGGAGCCTGGGGATGGAGCCTGGGGACAGAGCCCTGGGGACAGAGCCCTGGGGATGGAGCCTGGGGACAGAGCCCTGGGGACAGAGCCCTGGGGATGGAGCCTGGGGACAGAGCCCTGGGGACAGAGCCTGGGGACAGAGCTCTGGGACAGAGCCCTGGGGACAGAGCCATCCCGTCCCCCTCCAAGCACGCAAACGCTCCAGCCAGGAATGCAGCCTCGGCCGCCAGACAGCTCCCGTATTCCTGCAGGAACCCTCCAGCCCACTCCAATTAGCTTTCCTGGAGATCCCATTACTTGCAGCCACAAAGACATTGTTCAGTCTATTCCCCTGGAACAGCCGCGGGAGCAGGGAGAGCGTATCCCTGTATTCCTGCAGGCTGCTCAGCTTTCCCAGAGCGCAGCCCGGGCAGTGCACACACACCTGGAGCGGGCTCAGCTGCCCGCCCCGCTCCAACTGCGCTGGTTTCCCTTCTGCAGTGAAATCCGACCCCTCGAGGATCGCCTTTCACTCGCGACATAACGTCAAACAGAGCAGAGGCCGCAGGGCAGGAGGCCACGGCTCAGGGCTCCGGCTGGGGAGGTGCCCCCGCACCGGGAATGCTGCGGCTCCTTCCCTAAGGAGCTCTCCCTCGCATCACTTCCCCGTTCTCCTGCTCTGGGAGCTGGGAAAACCCTTCCCCATCCTGCTAAAATCCAAACCCTCGATGTTTGGGGTTGCAGGACCCGGGCAGCTCCCAGGATTGGGATGATTCCCAAGGGAGGGAGGAGACACCTGCGGGGAACACGCTGCCGGCACTTACCGAGGAGGGGAGTCCAGGAGGCACCTTCCGAACCTTTTTGGGCTGTCCATCTGGGTTAGGGGAGAGAAGAGAGGGTCTAAGTTTTGAAGGGGCTTAGTGGGAGGGAAAACCAGCTACAGCAAAAGTCTCCAGAGTTGGAAGCTGCAGGTACAGACAGGGCTCAGATCCCAAATGTTCCGCAGCCAAGGAAGCATCAACGGTGCAAATGTCCGAGGATGAACTTCTCCAAACCTCATCTGCACCTTTTGGGGGAAGATTTCACCCACAGACAGAGATCCCAGGGCAGCAAGAGGTGTCACCCCACGGGGAAGGGCTCCTTGGGAGAGAACAAGCCCATAAATACAATAATATTTAATGTTATAAACCCTCGTTGGGGTTTTCTTGGGAAACAATTTAACTTGAAGTGGGTCTGTGGAGAAAGGGAACACGTGCAGGGCTGGGTTGTATTTTCATTTCTCCTTACATAAGGAAATACATGGGAAAGCTTCACTGCTGCAGGAAGCAGGGATGTGCTTCCCAGGACCAGCCCCCAGCACATCCCTCCAGGTCCAGCTCTGGAGGGACAGTGTCCTGTGGGGGGGGACAATTCAGGGAGGTGGTGGGGAAACATCCTGAGTGGCTCAAGGGGAAGCACAACCAGTGCTTCTGATAGTTTAACTTGATATTTTCTTAATTTCTACTTTTAATATTATTATTTCTCATCATTATTATTTATTATTTTTCATAATTAAGGTCATTATTTGTCATAATTAAGGAAGGCTGTGGCTGGGGGTGGGCAGGGTGCTAACACAGCGAGGGACTCTGCTGGGATGTTTCTCTGGAGGAGAAATTCATCCCATAGAACACAGAGCAATCATTTTCCAGGCTGAAAATGGGTGGGGACTGCCTTTTTCTGAAAAGCACATCACACAGAGTCACTTCTGGTTTCGTTTGTTGGGGAAAGCCCAAAAGAGCAGCAGGAAAGTGATTCTGGAGGGTGCAGGGGAACTGTGACAAGAAACACAACTTCTGGGGAACTGGAGCTTGTCTTCCCTCCAAGGTTAAATTCCACCTGGCTCTGAGCCCTTCGTTTTTTTAAAGTCAGACATCTCTATACAGATATATAGAGATATTTCTATGCCTTCCCCTCCCCCAAAAAAACCAAATGCCAAAGTCACGCCGGGTACACACATGTGGCAACACGAGTTTGTCATCCTCAACACCCCTGTTCTCATTCCCAGCCTCAGTTCCTCATTCCCAAAGGCAGATCCCACGAGGGCACCTGCCCTCAGGGTGACATCCCCGAGGTTCCCTCGAGCTGTGGCACAAAACCAGCGCGGTGGCACCCGGGGGTGGCACGTGGGGACTCACCAATGCTGCTCTCAGCACCTCTCCGGCGAGGATTGTTGGGGTAAGAGAAATATTGGGACCCTCCTTTGCCCCCCGTGGGGGAAAGTGTGCTCGGGCTGGCGATTCCCATCTCGCTGGGCAGGAACCCGGCCTGCAAAGGAGGAGAGAGAGAAGCCCTTCCATGGAATTACGCTGGAAAAACGACTCGCTGGGAGAGAACAGAGCTGCTTTGAGACACCTTCCCACCAACTCAGCCGAGGGGAAAAATAAACACGAGCCAAGGGGCCAGAAGGGAAAACAAACCCGTAAATATGGGGGTGGAGGTATGGGGTAGGTGTGGAGGAACAAGAGGGTCTTTCAGCTTCTGTTTTCCTGCAGGACCCCAGCAAGGAACCCCTGCGAGCCAAGGAGGAAAACCAGCAGGTGCCATCATGGGGAGCATCGTGGTCCCAGCTCACCTGCTGCCCAGGAGGGCAGGATAAACCAATTCTGTTTGTTTGGGAAAGCCCAAAAGAGCAGCAGGAAAGTGATTCTGGAGGGTGCAGGGGGAACTGTGACAAGAAACACAAGTTCAGGGGAACTGGAGCTTGTCTTCCCCCCGAAGTTAAACTCACACCTGAGCTCAGCCTTTGGCAAAAGCAAGATGGTTTATTCCCAGGTACATCCAGACATGGGCCAGTCCTGCTTGGGAACAAGCTGCTGCTGCTGCTCGGGGTGGTTTTCTCTTGTGTTTTATCAGAGAAAAGTCAAATCCCTCTTTCTAAAACCAGGAAACTCCTCCCCCGTGTTTATCCCGGCTGACCTTGGGCATGCTGGGAAGCAGAGCTGGGGGAGCTGGAGCCCAGGGTGCTCTCTCCCTCCTGGGATGGAGCAATCCCGCCTTTCCTCCAGCCCCCCTCACCTCGGGAGGAAGTTCAGTGTATTTACATGGAATTGCTCAGGGCTGGCAAAGGGCCTTCAAGTCCCAAAAGCTCGGCTTTGACCCATCTTCCGAGGGCAACATGGGGAAATAAAGGAGGATTTCAGGCTTTTGAGAAACTGGAAAGAAAAACCTCTGCTTTCAAACTCCGTCTCCTCCAGAGAGGGGTCAGGGAGGGAAAGAGGAGCTCGTGTGTTCACAGCTGGTGACATTCCTGCAATCTGTTCCAGCGCTCAGGTTACCGTCACACCGGACCTGCTCCGCCAAGGAAAGCAGCCCAGAGGGATCCCGGGAGCTGCTGCCCAGCTCCCCCCATGGGCATCTCTGGGATTTTAAGGCCATTTCCCAGAGAAAGGGGTTTTCTTCCCGTTCCCTCTCCCTCAAGATGCCTCTGGAGATGGTTCAGAGTTAAACAAGGAGGAAGCCACGGCTCTGCCTCGGAGCAGAGTGTTTTTGGGAAGAACCTGCTATCCCAGCCAGGGCATCTCCACCAGAACATTTTTCATCTTTTCAAAAATAAAAAAAAAAAAAGGTCAACCCTCCCCTCACTCCCCCAAAGGGGAGCCAGAAGCAACAACTGCTCCGGGGGTCACAGCTGGCTCCGTTTGCCTCCCCAACCCCACACAAGGGGGTTTTGTCTCCCCCTCACATCAAATGGGATCTGCCACCCGATCCAGAGCCCTGCAGCACCATTCCCCCCTCATTTCTGTTACCTTATATCTCCCCTCCTCCACGAGAGCCCAGCAAAACCATCACATCCAAAAGCAACACTTGGCACCGGGCCCGGTTTTGTTTGAGCAGCTTCAGTGGTAAATGAAATCCACTCTGGCACAGCCAGCACAGCTGCTCCAGCAAAGGAAACATCCTCACTTCAGAGAGGAGGAAATTATGACCAATTTGTGTAAAATTAAAACATGTAATGTGTGCGTGTGTGTACAGGGATGAAATAAAAGCTGTCCGGCCAAAAGCTCCTCCCGTGGATCAAATGGTGGGACTGTTTCCCCGGAGCCACTCTGGGCACTGACGGGGCACTTGGAGCAACACATCAAAGCAGAGGTGCTCGCTCCTTCCCGAAAAACTATTTCTGGAGGCTGGTGGCAGCAGGGAAGATTATCCCAGGGCTGCTGGACCGTGTTCCCGGGCTCGGATTTACGCCTGTGGTATTCCCCACAGGAAGAGAGTCCTTCCCCCAGCACAGCCCGGGGTTCACACGGGGTGACCCGACGGGGCCGGGCTGGGGCTGCAAGAGGCGGCTCTGCCACCGTGTCCCTCCTGGGTTGTGGAGATCATGGAATCCCAGAACGACTGGGGTTGGAAGGGACCTTAAAGCCCATCCAATTCCACCCCCCTGCCATGGGCAGGGACACCTTCCACTAGCCCAGGTTGATCCAAGCCCCGTCCAACCTGGCCTTGGACACTTGCAGGGATGGGGCAGCCACAGCTTCTCTGGGAAACCTGTGCCAGGGCCTCCCCACCCTCACAGCCAACAATTTCTCCCCAATACCCCACCTAAATCTGCCCTCCTTCAGCTTAAAGCCATTCCCCTTGTCCTGTCCCTCCATCCCTTGTCCCCAGTCCCTCTCCAGCTCTCCTGGAGCCCCTTTAGACCCTACAAGGGGCTCTCAGCTCTCCCTGGATCCTTCTCTTCTCCAGGTGAACCCCCCCAGCTCTCCCAGCCTGGCTCCAGAGCAGAGGGGCTCCAGCCCTCGGAGCAGCTCTGTGGCCTCCTCTGGACTCTCTCCAGCAGCTCCACATCCTGATATTGGTGCCCCAGAGCTGAACACACAACTTAGCTGTGGGTCCCCACCATAAAACACAAACACTGCCCAACAGTCACTGAAATGATGATACAACAGCACAGAAACCATCTCATGGAATCTCCCTCCCCTAAACTGGGACACAGGGTACTGGGGGATTTTTGGGTTGGAGAGGGAGAGAGAGAGAAAGCCCCAGGGCAGGCAGCAGGAGGGAGAAGATGCCTTCCTTGGCCACCCTGGCACAGGGAAAGGTGTTGCTTGGATCTGACTCACTGGAACTCCCCACCAAGACAGCGTAGCCGGGTCACGGCTGATTAAATACAAGCCAGGATTAACAATAACAAAACAAGTGAGCCTGACTGAAGAGGTTTGGAAAAGAAGTGAGAAGCTGCTACAACCAACATTTTCTAACCTCTGACAACTCTTCTGAGCCAGCAACACACGCCCATGTGAACTCCTGACACTCCACAGAGGTTTTGGAGCAGAGCAGAGGCTTTCCAGGACCCCGTGCACAGAGGTGAGATGCAAACCCCAGGCTGGTTTTATTCACAGGCTCTCACTCCTGGGAGCCAGCAAATGAAGCAAAAAAACCTCCCTGCATTTCATCATTACCTGGTTTAGTCCTGGCATCCCTGTGTCTCTTCCAAACGTGGAGTACGAGGCTCTGTCACTGCTCTTCCCTGCAGAGAAGAGAGAAGACAAGGGTTTGGGTAAGAGGGAGGGGGACGTGTTTTGTGTGCCCCCAAACACCTGGGCCCTGCTGAGGGGCAAAGCCTGTTTCTGTGAGGCAGCTCCCTCTGCCCCCCATGGCAGTGACAGCCTCCCAAAAAAGCTTGTGCTAAAACAGGAGCCGCTTTAAGTTCAGGGAGAGCGGGTCCACAAACACCGAGAGCCGGCGCTGCAGCGGTGCAGGGAAGTGCCTGTGGCCATGGAAACTGCCAGGGTCAGCCCAGAGCCAAAAAAATCCCTGCAGACACCTCACATCCAGCCAGCTGAACTTGGCAGAGGCAGGGACGGAGCAAACCAAGCGCCAGGATGAGTGACCAGACTCCACAGGCGCTTTCCAGACAACAGGAAATACAATCCCGGAGCACGAGAGCTGAGCTGCTGCTCCCTTGCAATGCACTGGTCACCTTCTCCCCCTCTCCTGGTGGGGATTCAACTTTCCAAACCCCATCCAGATCTGAAGAGCAGGGATTAATAGGAAAGCATTCCCTTCCTTGCCTCTGCTCAGTCCCACCAGGCAGACTCCTCCTGGCCCGTGGGTTCCTCACAGCCGGAGCGTTGCTGCCAACTGGGATCCACACGGGAGCAGCCCTGTGCCAGCAGTGCCCATGTGAACTTTACAGACTGGTTTGGATTGGAAGGGACCTTAAATCCCATCCAGTTCTACCCCCTGCCATGGGCAGGGACACCTTCCACTATCCCACATTGCTCCAAGCCCCGTCCAACCTGGCCTTGGACACTTCCAGGGATGGGGCAGCCACAGATGCTCTGGGCAACCTGTGCCAGATGGGAAGAGAGAGGAGGCTGCTCATTTTGCAGCCTTACCATGGAGGCCTTGAACTCGAGCCAAAAACTCCAGAGTGGGTTCCCCCACTGCAATCCCCAAAGCCCAGAGCCCCATTCCCGATGGGAAGGTCATGGAACACCAGCACCCCCCACCCCTCACCTCCAGCAGGAGCTGGGCACACCTGGCACTGCTGCTGTTCCCTCAGAGGCTTAAACGTTAAGTAAACAAAGGTCAGGATGTCAGAGGATGGATCCCCTAAATGACCTAATTTCTAAAAGAGCTTAAGGGCTGGAGCTGCTGCAGCAGTGGCCACGCTGCAGAGGACTCAGCAGGTTGTGGCATCAGGTGGGTCACAGTTACTCCTACAGCAGAGGGAAAGCAGGGTAATGCCATGTGGGTTTGGCTGGACAGCAGCAGCCAGACCTCCCATCTGATAACACACTGCTTCTTCCACGCCTTGGCTGGAGTCGGGAATCATGGAATTACTGACTGGCTTGGGCTGGAAGGGACCTTGAAGCCCATCTTGTTCCACAGCCCTGCCATGGGCAGGGACACCTTCCACTAGATCAGGTTGTTCCAACCCCCTTCCATCAGCCTCAGCCATCACCAGAGAACCTGGGCTGAACCACAGAGCTCCTGGCCATGGTTGGGAAGTTTGGGCAATCCCCAACCATGAGATGTTTAAACAAGGGCAAGTGCTGGATCCTGCCCCTGGGATGGGGCAGCCCTGGATGCACAGATAGACTGGGGAACGAGAGGCTGGAGAGCAGCACTATGGGAAGGGCCCTGGGGGTCCTGGTCAGTGGCCAGTTGGATCTGAGTCAGCAGAGTGTCCTGGCAGCC
>NW_016690470.1:616407-626788 GCF_001604755.1 Lepidothrix coronata
TGGGATTGTTGGGGTGTCCTGGGCAGGGCAGGGGTTGGACTGGATGATCCCTGTGGGTCCCTCCCAGCTCAGGAGATTCTGGGATTCTCTGAACCCAGGGCCAGCTCTGCACTGCACTGCTCCAAACCCACAACCTTCTCTGGATGGCCTCTGATGCCTTCCTTGGTTAATGTGCCTGGTGTCAGTGTCTCCTGCATGCTTGGGTCAGTGGGAGCCTCCTGGGATGTGGGAGACTGGGAATTAGAGGGCAGCCCCCAGCCAGCCCCAGCTCCTGCTCCCTCCATCATCACATAACAAGGGGAAAAGCAGCAAAAAGCTCGGCAGTAGAAATTCTACATCTAATTTCCCATGAAAACAAGGCAGAGAAGAGAATGGCAAACCTTTCCAGGCTGGTAACTCAGCCTATTGTAATTCAAGTCCACAAGTGGGGCAAGAAGCAGCTGAACCTGCCAGCAGAAGGAGCTGTTTCTGTGGGCAGGGAGATGCCACCGGCACAGGCGGCAAACCCGGAGTCACCCTGGTCACCCCTTGGAGCCACAGCCCAGGGCACCGGCCAGGAAAGGTGGCAAAGGCCCAGAAAGGAGGCAGGGACCAGGATGGAGGCAGATCTCGGCAAAGAAACCCCCAGGAATCTCCCCCAATGCCATCTTGCTCCCGACAGAATTACTGAAATCCTGCAGATGGGTGTTAAGGGATCTTGTGGGAGAGGG
This sequence comes from Lepidothrix coronata, assembly GCF_001604755.1. Lineage (NCBI taxonomy): Eukaryota > Metazoa > Chordata > Aves > Passeriformes > Pipridae > Lepidothrix > Lepidothrix coronata. Next base: position 617,118 of record NW_016690470.1, read on the forward strand.
ATCAGAAGGTACTGGGAATAAATCCCTTGAAGAGGAAAGGGGTTTCCTTTGGAAATCCTCTCTGTAGGATTTACCTCTGCAAATTTTTTAACATGCCAAGGTGAAGCTCTGTGGAGGCACCTCAAGCAAGGTGCATCCAGAAACTGGCTGGGAGCATTCAGCACTTCCAGCTCTTCCTGGCATTCCCTTGCTGGGAGTCCTGGCATCCCCCTCCTGCCTTTGCCCCTTGCCACCCCCTTCCCCTGCCCCTCCCCTGCCCGTGCTGCCTTCAGCCATGCTCAACAAGCCTTTTCCCAGCCTCTCTCCTCTCCCCAGCACGTTCCCTCCTGTAGGATCTGGCTGTGCCAGGCTCAGGGAAGCCTCCTCCAGCCCCTGCCCTCACCCAGGACTTCTCCAGAGAACCCCCTACACTGTTTGTGGTGGCACCTCCCAAAGGCACATCTGCTCCTGAGCCCAGGGACAAGGTGGCACAGTCAAAACTCCTCTTTCCCGAGGTTCCCACCAGCTCTGGCAGCAACAGGGATTGGCTTTGGCACCTGGACTGTGGCAGCATTTCACCCCCACGGGAGCAAACTGCTTGGAAATGAACTTGTAGCTTTGCCATCTCTCTCCCCACTCACAGAATGTCCAGGGATGGATGGGACCCACAGGGATCACCAGAGTCCAGCTCCTGGCCCTGCACAGGACATCCCAAGAAAAGGTATTTAAGTGCTGCCTACGAGTTTTTCCAGCACCTGCTGGCAAACCCAGTGCCCCACATCACCCCATCCCTGAAACAGCCCCCGTGCAGCTCCCACCACTCACCACCCACCACGAGCCTCCCCCAGCCCTGCACTGATAATTCCATTAGAGTTCCAGCCTGGGGAAAAAGGGGAGGAAAAACACAGCCAGGGATTAAAAAGGGGGAGGGGAAAAAAAAAAAGTTAAAAACCCAGGAGCAGCAACAACCCCCCTATTAAAGCCATTGTCCAGGAAGACCCCAATCCACAGGCACTGACAATACCCACCCGATTAGAAACACTGCTCTGAAAGGCAGCTAATTACTAGAAATAATTACTAGAAAGAAATCTGTTATGGCTTATCAGTTTCCTCACTGTTTAACCAACCCCCTCCCTGCCTGCCCCTGCTGAAGATGAACAGTAAATTGTGAAGTTGGTGATTTCAAACAGACAGAACACCCTCCTCATCCTCTGGGCCAAGCTGGTTTGTCACCATGCTGTGTGCTGGCACCACCCTGGGAGAGTCAGGGATCCTCCTGTCACCTCTCCACACCCCGGGCTGGGATGCTCAGATGTCCCCAGGATGTCCTTTGTCCTCCAGGAGCAGCCCCAAGGGCTGGCACAGGACACCCCAACAATCCCACCCTGTCCCTCACAGCGTTGTCCAAACGCTCCTGGAGCTCTGGCAGCCTTGGGGCCATGCCCACTGCCCTGGGGAGCCTGGGCAGTGCCCCAGCACCCTGTGGGGGAAGAACCTTTCCCTGAGATCCATCCCAACCCCCCTGGCACAGCTCCCTTCCCTGGGTCCTGTCCCTGGTCCCAGAGCAGTGCCCAGACACTCCTCAGACCCTTCACCAACTCTATGTCCCTCCTTTGGACATTTTCTAATTTACTTTCTTCTTCTTTTTTTTAAGTTCAGGTGATCCCATCCCCGTGTAGCACAGCCCAGAGCTCCCTGCCCAGTCAGTCCTGCACACAGCTCTGGTTTTCCCCCTCCCCTTGTGGAGCTGAAGCTGTGACAGAGACTGAAGATTCCCCTCACATTGTCCCTGAGAGCAGGAGAGGCATCACCCCCAGCTCTGGGGGAGCCTTGAGGGCAGAGGAAGGTCAGCTCTGAGAGCAGCTCCCCCAGGTCCCATGCCAGGGCAGCCCCTCCCTGCTCTGTGCTGAAGGGGCCTCCCACAGCAAATCCCACCGTGCCAGACGCAGGATGTTCAACAAAAGAACATCCACGAGGCCAAATCCAACATCTCTGTGTCTGAGCTGAACACATTTCAGTGCTTTTCCTTTCAAACTGGCTTTGGCTGAGGTGTGCACCCTGCAGTCCACAGGGACACCACCCCAAGCCTGGGTTGGAGCAGGGCTGCAGTGAGGAGCAGGCAGTGACTGTCCCTCCGGCTGCCAGCGATGCTGTTCCCATGCCAGGACTGCTGGGACCACTGCCTGCTTGTAGGGAATGACAGGGACTAAATCTACCTGGCCTGTGCACCAGAGCTTTGTGCTGCCCCAGCTCTGCCCCAGGGGCTGAGCAGCCCCCTCCTCACGGCTCCAGGAGGGGATCTGGGCAGGGGAGGAGGGCACGGGTGGGGTGATGGCAAAGGGACCCACCAGGACAGGAACAAGGGGCAGGGCCGCAGCCTCACAGGGATTTTGGGGATGTGCTGGCAGTGCCCTGCTCTGGCTGAACTCACACCCATGTTCCTCCTCTCCTGGGCCAGGCAAATCCCTCCAGCCCTGCCTTTTTCATGGATTTCTGCCCACGGAGTTTTCAAAGCCATCTCCCGGTGCAGGGACACACCGGGAGGAACTCTGGATGAACACACATGTTCCACTGCTCCTCTATCCAAAGGGCCACCCCACCCTGCAGCTTCCAAATCTCTCTCCTTGCCCTCTGCTCATGTCAGATCAGTTTGAGTGGTGACACAGTTCGTGAGGGAAGGGGAGCACAGGCTGCACCCGGGATCCTCCTCGGCCACTTCACGGCCCCAAAACGCCACCAGCCTGCAGGGGCAGGTGAAATCTCCACTCTGGAAAGGATTGTTTCAAAGCTCGGGCTGGCAGGAGCTCCTCAGCCCATCAAAAGCCTGGTCAGAGAGGAGTCTCTTTTTCCATGTGGAAAACAGCCGAAAAAATCACCGTTTTGCTCTGTTTCCCCAACAAGTGCTGCCTGGCCAGCAGTGTCCCTGCGCCCTGGGAAGGTGTTCATTGTCCCTAGAGCCCATTGTCAGAGGATGGGGGGCTGCAGGCTGGCCCTGGGACATGCACTGACTCCAGGAACCCAAAATCCAGAGGACAGGGGTCCCAGGAGGAGGCATTGCCAGCACCACCATGACTGTGCTCAGAGCTGCAGCAGCACGGGAAGCCAAAGTCCACATTGTCTTTGGGGGGCCCTTTCAGCTCAGCCTCCATCTCTAGCTGGCCAAGCCCACCACTGCCAACACAGGTCATTCATATCCCACCCAAAACGTTTCTTTCAGCAGTTCTTGATCCTTCTTGAAGAGAGAGATCAAGTGGGAAAGAGACACAAATTCTGATTTTGGAGAAGGGCTCAGATGTCTCACACACCTTTCATCCACTGAGTACCAGAACGTGTTCATCCTCATCTGCTCCCTCCACCTCCTCCAATTTTCAAATTCCCTGATTCCACTCAAGTTCCCCACTGGAGTGAGGGTCCCAGCCCAGAGGGACCTTGATGGCAATCAGGGACTGGCAGCCGAAGTGACACATCTCCAAAACTCTCCTTTCCCTCCCATTCTGCCACTGCTTTCACACTCCTGCATGCAAAAGCACTATTTTATTTTCCTGCCCCTTCCTCTCCCCTATCCCTCAGCATCTGGCCACTTGAAAAACTTTCAGAAGCAGCTCGGAAAAGAGGAAGAGAAAATCCGTCCCATGGTCTTCCTTGGGTCCATCAGCACATGAGCAGGTTTAGATTAGATTGTAGGTTTAGATTAGATATTGGGAAAAAATTCCCTGTGAGGGTGGGGAGGCCCTGGCACAGGTTGCCCAGAGAAGCTGTGGCTGTCCCACCCCTGGAAGTGCCCAAGGCCAGGCTGGACAGGGCTTGGAGCCACCAGGTTTAGTGGGAGGTGTCCCTGCCCATGGCAGGGGGTGGGACTGGATGGGCTTTAAGGTCCCTTCCCACCCAAACCATTCCACGTTTCTACAATGAAAACTTATTTATGTATTTTGGAACCTGCTCCAGGAATCGACGCTTTCTGCTTTACCACACCCAACTTTAGGAACAAAAGGGACTTTGAAATGTGAAGAACCCCTTTACCCCTCTGGCTGTTCCCCATTTTGGCTCTGGAGCTCCCGGTGCTGCACCCACCGCCCGGGCCGGGACCCCGCGGGGACACAGCACTCGAGCCTTGGGCACAGAGCGTGGCCACTGTCCCACAGGCCACCGATTGCCCTCAGCTCCAAGGCCAGCCACTGGAAACCACCCTCTGGGGCCGTGGAGGCTCCAGCTCCACGTGCCGGGGACCGGTCGGGCCGGCAGCCCCGCCGGGAGCGCCGGGAGTGCCGCGGCGCCTGCCAAGGACCGGGAGCCCCGGCTTTGAGAGGGAGCCAAAGGCGTCTTCCCTGCACACATCAAAGGGGAAACCTCCGTGTTCCTCCCCGGGCAGCTCCTTCTGGGTTGCAAACTCTCAAGGCTGCCTTGGCCCCAGGTGTGGGATGGGCTGGGATGGGCCCCCCCACGCACACCCCCCCAAAACCCCGCTGAGCTGCATCAAGGCTCCCCCGTCCTGCTCAGAAACTTCTCCTCTGCTTCACTGACATCCTCCTGGGGCAGAAATGAGAAGGAACAACCGCCCTTGCAGAGGGATGGGGGAGCTGCTCAGAAATGCTCCTCCAACTGCACACAACACACCTGCCCCCAACAGCAGGAGGGGTGAAAGGGGGGAGCAGAGCTGACAGCGAGCCCCTCACTCTGACCTGAGCCAGGAGCAGCCAACATGTGGCTGCTCCCTTCCCAGCACGACCCTGCTCTGCTCTTCCCCTTTCCCACCGGCTCTGCAGGAGGAAGGTCCTGTTGTGGGGGGGATTTTCTGTTTCAAACACCATTCCCTCTTCTCACCCCTCCTTCACACCCCGAGCGAGCCCTGTCCCGGCACCGCTCCCTCCGCACGCGCTGGAGGGTTTAACCAGCCCTGCGTGGGCAAAGGTGGGGAGGACTAACCCCAATTCCTGACCTCTAATGCCATTAGAGCTCTCTAAGCCCTTCAGGATGGATATTTTCTGCTCTTAATCTCTCCTCCCGCCCCCGAGCTGGGAGAGGTGACTGGGTAAATGGTCCCACACATCCGGTCACGCAGGATCATCATCTCCAGCACTCGCCAGTCCCTGGGAGCTCCTCACACTGCCCAGTTGGAGCTGGGGATGGGGGCTGCTGGAGCCCTGCAGGACAAGGGAAGAGGCCCCTCCAAATCCCACTGCAGCAAGGGGAGCACCTCCAGCTCTCTGCAGGGGCTGCCAGGCTGGGAAGCGACCCAGCCACGAGCCCCTTCCAAGTCACCAAGTGGGTTGGGTTGGAAGGGACCACAGTGGGGTCATCTGGTCACGCCTCCCCACTCAAGCAGGGTCATCCCAAGTCCTTAACGTTGTCCTAAATCCTTAACAATGAGTGTGTCTTCTCTCCCTCTCATTCCTGGTGCTCTCCCACCCCTGATTACCAGCTCCCAGGAGCACACTCAGCCCTGTGCCAGCACGTCAGGCACTGATCTCTGCTACTGCCTCTGGGTGCTCCTGTGAAGCAGAGAAAAATAACCACACACCCCAAACACGGCAGCTGTCCCACAGGTTGGGCACTGGTGAAACCCTCTGGATCCCAGCTCCCCACAGCTGGGAGAGCACCCGGAGCAGGTCTGACACAAGGAACGGCAACGCCGGTCGATGCAAACGCTGCCACCACCACGGGCCAGCCTGTGCCACGTGTGCCCTGCCCTGGGCACCTGCCAGGCAGCTGGGAGGCACTTACCCACGAGTCCCGCTCCCAGGAACGGTGACGAGGAGATGCTGTTGTGGGAGGGCATGTCCCGGTGCTCGCCGTAGTGGGGGCCTTCGCCATAGCTCTGCTGGGACAACACCAGAGTTACACAGGAGCCAAACCCCAAAACACGGGGCTGTCAGGGCCCAGCCTCCCCCAGGCAGGGGCAAAGTCAAGGGCTCCTTGTTAAAAAAGGGGTTTTATCCTCGTGCCAAAGGAGAGTTGGGCAGTGCAGCCACGAGGATGTGGTGCCTGGAGGGGACATGGCACCACGGTTTGCAGCTCTCAGGCAGTTTGGCACCCACCAGGTGGGAGCCAGGCAGGCCCTCCCTGAGCCAGGGGGGCCAAAGGGCTAGGGAAAGGCTGGATAAATATAAACATGATTTTTTAACATATTTATATAAATATATAAATTCTAAATATATAAATGAGAGCTGACAGCACAGAGACAGCTCTGCTGCCAACCAGAGGGGAGGGAAAGGTGCCATTGCAAAAATGAATCACACAAACCCATTAAAACATGAGCACCTGCCAAAATAACACTGTTTCCACTAAGTTCATCTCTTTCCTCTCTTCCCCTCCCCAGGCCCAAGTCCTGAGCTGTTGCAGCCTCGACTCCTTCCCTGCAAAACCCTTCCCATGTTCTTCATCCCCACTAAGGCCGCTTTGGCTGGATGATGTGGTGGATCCCCTTGGTCTCCCTTGAGTGGTGGGTGCCCAGAAAGCTTTGTCACCAGGTGAGAAACCTCAGCCCACCCAATCGTGACCCCGTCTGTGGGACCCCTGTCCCACCCCCACCCAGGAACGCCCCTCTCCCACACCAACCCTGGGTGCAGGGAGGGGAGATGCCTGAGCAGCCATGGGAGACCACCCCAGTGTGGGTCTGGGGGAGGTGTTTGGAGGAGAAACCTTCTCCAGGCAGCAAAGCCCGGGGAGATGGGGATGGGAGGCCCCTCTCCCTGCTGTCCCCCCCGCAGGGTTCACAGAACCCACGTCCAAAATGGGGCAAGAGAAGCTGTTCCAGGGTTAGAGCCGATGCTCTGGAAGGCCTGGGAAAGCCCCTGTTTGTTTGGGCTGGAGCTCCTGTTTGTGCTTTGTCCTTACCCTTCCTTGGTCAAACGCGGAGCTGTTTTGATCTCCCGTTCCCCAGGAACCTGATCCCGGTCTTTCATCCAAGCCTACCGAAAAACAGGAAGAACAAAGGTTACTCTTTGCTTTATCAGCAAAGCCTCAAAGGTGTTCTCGTAAAATTAACTCTTCCTTCTACAAACAAAACAATATTTTCATTAATAAACCACTTCCACTTGGCGTGACTGAGCCTCCCCTCTCCCTCCTCACCTTCCCACTCCTGCTGGGATTTATTCCACAAACTTCAAAGCAAATCCCACCACAGCCTGGAAATGTTTCAAAACACGGGACAGTGGGAAGAGGAGAAACAAGTATTTTAACTCCTTTATTCCAGAGAGCACCCATCAACCTCTTCCCCCCACAGACTGATGGTGAAGAGGACTGTGAGTCAAAAACATCCCAGTGCACCCATCCCAGTGCTCCAGCAGGACCTGATTTTTGTCCATGGAGCTACAAGGTCACGGTGTCCAGGTGTGATGTCAGCAGGGGCCCATCAGAGCACACTCCTGCTCATCTCAGCTTCAGCCCTCCAAGCACATCCCTGGCAAAAGGGGATCTCACCCAGATGGCAAAGGACCAACCAGGAGGGTTTTGCAACGAGCCTGCACAGCCCGTGGGGGGAAATGAGCTCCTTTCATCGCCTGCCAGGTCCACCCAGGCTGCAGCTCGTGGGCCCACGAGGCACCCCAGGGAGCCAGAGAGTCATGGAATGCTGTGGGTTGGGAGGGATCTTAAAGCTCATCTCATTCCACCCCCTGCCATGGGCAGGGACACCTTCCACTAGCCCAGGTTGCTCAAGCCCTGTCCAACCTGGCCTTGGACACTTCCAGGGATGGGGCAGCCACAGCTTCTCTGGGCAACCTGGGACAACCCCTCCCCACCCTCACAGGGAGGAATTGCCTCCCAGTGTCCCATCTAACCCTGTCCTCTGGCAGTGGGAAGCCATTCCCCCTTGTCCTATCTCTTCAGGCTCTTGTCCCAAGTCCCTCTCCAGCTCTCCTGGATCTCCTTCAAGGAGATACAAATTCCCACTAGGACACAAAAATCCTGGGGCGTTGCATAAGCAAAGCTCCTGAAGTTCCAGCTGACACCACGACTGCACAGAAAGAGCATTCCCTGGAAAACATCCTGAACCTGACTGGGCAGCAGCATTTCTGACTGTGCTGCTCCATCTCCCGCCCTGGTGGGTGACCAGGGGTTTAAAGGCTCGGGGGGTTAAATCCAGGGATTTGAGAGGGGCTGGGCAGGGTGGGGGCATCATCCCTGGAGACGCTGCAGGGACACCAGCAAGGAGAAATCCCAGCCCCTGGGAGGCTGAGCAGGGGGGGTGGCACTGGCTGGAGCCACTAAACACGGGAACCCCAACCCCACGCAGGGGTTCATGGCCACACTCACGGAGCGACACGTGGCACCCCTGGCAGCACCGGGATCACCCCGTGGCAGCACTGGGGTCCCGGGGGCTCCCCCTGTGCTGGCCCTTCCAAAAGCCAAAGTGCCAGCAGGGATGGCCCTTCCAGGTGCCCCCAGACGCTGTGCTGGGAGCAGAGCTGCCTGCAGCAGTGGGGACAGTGGGATGGGGAGTGGTGGGAGCAAGGACACGGAGCAGGGGCAGGGGGACAGGGCTCACTCCCATTCCAGCTCGGCAAAGCTGATTATTATGGCAAACATGCCACGGATTTGTCTCCTCCGCTCCCCTCACTGTTCATTTAACCAGAAACTTCTTTCAAATTACATCCTTCTATTTCGGTGCCTTTGTGTTAATCATTTCCCCAGAGAATTGGTGTTTAATTGCTGTCTAATTTGCATAATTATGCATATTAATCTCCACACCTAATGAATATTCATAATTCTCATTTAGATTTTGTTTTCTAATCAAAAATTTCCAATGTGATTACTGTGCAGAGCAGGGATAAGCCTCTAATAATACCTTGGATACTGGGGAGAATTACTGCCAATTCTCCCACCTCCTACTTCCTAGAATAAACTTTTGCTTTGCTAATGTGTTTTTCCAAAAGCAATTCATCTGCAATCCCTGCAAACCCCAGCGAGGCAGGAGGAAAAAAAAATGCTCCTTGGAGTCATTTTGCTGTCACGGGTGGTTTTAAAGCTCCCCAAGGGTCAGGGCGGAGGCACGAGCAGGATCCGCAGGCTCGGACATCCTTGGAACACCCGTCCCTCTGTGCTGGAAGGACAAGGACTGCAGCACCACAGTCTCTGGAGAGCCCTGGGCTGCCTGGAAGCCCAGGGTGAATTCTGCCCAGCTTGTGGAGTCTCCCTCACTTGAATCATCCCTTGAGATACTCAAGAACCTTCAGCTATTCCCTTCAGATATTCCAGAACAGTCTGGACACGATCCTGTGCCGCTGTGCTCTGGGATGACCCTGCTTGAGCAGGGAGGTGGGACCAGATGACCCACTGGGGTCCCTTCCAGCCTCACTCATTCTGAGATTCTATGCCAAAATCCCTGAAAAAATAAAAATAAACCTGCCAGGCTTCCCCAAGGAAGGAGGGAGAGGAGACAGCGGGTGGCAGAGGTGACAAAAGCTGAGGGGGAGGCTCACACACCCCTTAAACAAGGAGAAACCCCTGGCACAAGCTGCTCCCACCCTGTGGTGTCACCAGCATGGCAGAGAGACCCCAGAGAGGGGCCAAACCCCCTGGGTGCTCCTATGGCAGCTGCAGAGGATGAGCTGCTCTCCAGAGCGTGTCGAGGTCCTGGGCTGCTCTCTTGGCCCCTCTGTGACCACAAAGGGGGTCACAGCAAACCAACCCTTCTTTTTTAGGAAGAAATTCCTCCCTGTGAGGGTGGGAAGGCCCTGGCACAGGTTGCCCAG
>NW_016690470.1:626798-628929 GCF_001604755.1 Lepidothrix coronata
AGGCCAGGTTGGATGGAGTTTGGAGCAACCTGGGCTAGTGGAAGGTGTCCCTGCCCATGGCAGGGGGGCAGGATGAGATGAGCTTTAAGGTCCCTTCCAGCCCAAACCACTCCACGATTCCATGATTCCGTGATTGAAAACTCCCCTGGCACCGAGCCGAGTCACGTTTGCAGAGTGAGCTCCATCCCAGCACATCCCTGGGCTGGAGCACTTGGCTCTGCCACCCTTCCAGCGCAGGGTGTGTGAGTTTTGGAGACGCCCACGTGCCCACGCTGCCGGCAGGAGCCAACTCGATTTTAAACCAACCCCATTTCCCAGCTCCCCAAGTTAAGGCACACTCTCCAATTGAGAAAAGACAAAAATAGGAGCTACCTCCTCTCGCCATTAATACAGTTATTAAACCGCGTACAGATTAATTGTGCATTTTAATAACCCTGGGCATGAATATTCATAACACATTTCTTGCTCATGTTCTAATTAAAACATACTAATAGAATAAGATGTAGCTGTCAGACAGTCATTTTTTTTTCCCCCTTACGATTTTTCTGCCGCAGCCAAGAAGAGCTGACAGACAAGAGCTGTCCCAGGCTCCAGCAGGGATAAAAATAATTTAACCACGTTGAGTCTCAGAAAAAAAAAGCCCTTAGTGCAGCAACGAGCCATGGTACCAGGCTGTGGACAAGTGCCCAGTGACACAGGGCAATGGGAGTTGTTCCCCATCCAGGAGGAACAACTTTGGTCAAGAAAACAAGAAAACACGGGAAGAGAGAGATGGGACCAGGAGGAGCTGCTTTAACCTAAAGGAGGAGAGATTTAGTTTAGATGTTAGGGAAAAATTCCTCCCTGTGAGGGTGGGGAGGCCCTGGCACAGGTTGCCCAGAGCAGCTGTGACTGTCCCATCCCTGGAAGTGTCCAAGGCCAGGTTGGACGGGGCTTGGAGCAACCTGGGCTAGTGGAAGGTGTCCCTGCCCGTGGCAGGGGGTGGGATGAGATGAGCTCTGAGGTCCCTTCCAACCCAAACTGTTCCAGGATTCTGTGATTCTATAACTCCCTAAGGACACCCAAAAGACCTCCTGTACTCTCCAGGTCGTTCCAGTGGCTGCCAAGGTGAAGTGAGGTTATCACTGTCCCACCCTTGTGGCAAAGAGCATCCCATGGCTCTGGAAGCAGCCAAGGCTCCACCACCTCCAAAGGTGCCCATGCCAGCTCTTTGTCTGATGTCTCCTGGAAAATAAGGTCTCACACCTTCCCCAGGCTGCAGCCACCAGCGTGAAAGGTGCTGGCAAAAACCTCCCATCTTCAGCCTGCAGGTGTTTGAAGAATTCAGGGATTTCTGGGACGAAGCCAGGAAAAAGCAGACTGCCCGCGCCCGACGTCTGGCATCTGTGCTGCACTCACTGCCAGCCTGCTCTTCCCTCCCCTCGGATTGGGAAGGATCTACAATTTGGCAGCAAATGCCCTCTGCCAGCCCTGCGAATTCCCAGTGTTTGGCCAAGGGCAGGTGCCTCTGGAAGAGCTCCCAAAGCAGGGTTTGCTCCACTCACACCACAAAGCCCCCGAACACGGGGTCACCCCCGAACGCTGTCACACCTTCCCCAGCCCAGGGCATGTGCTGGCCATGCCCACGAGCCTGGTGGTCCCCTGGGCACAGCTGGCACTGAGTAGCCAGGCTGGATGAAGATGGAGGAAGAGGAAGGAGAAGGGGGAGGAGAAGGAAGCTGGTGTGGGACAGCCACAGCTCAGGCAGCCCCGTGCCGGCGTCCTCGGGGCTCACCCAAGGGCACCCCAGCAGCCCACCCAGACCCCTCCATCCCAGCAGCTCTGGAGGCAACCCAAGTGCCCAGGGAAGGGGCAGAAGCACCTTGGGGCACCAGGCAATGTGTTTTCTGCATCACTCATGTGCTGCCCCAGGTGAGGTGGAGATCCCCCGGGCATCGCCCTCGCTCCCAACGGCCTCAGCCTTGGGCACAGATCTGTTAAAGCACAGACCATCCTGGCAAAACCATCATAATCCATGGCACCAACAGACACCATGTCCAAAGGGCCATGGAAATGCTCTGAGGACTGGAGCCCCTCTGCTCTGGAGCCAGGCTGGGAGAGCTGGGGGGGTTCACCTGGAGGAGAGAAGGCT
>NW_016690470.1:628939-632176 GCF_001604755.1 Lepidothrix coronata
TCCAGGGATGGGGCAGCCACAGCTGCTCTGGGCAACCTGTGCCAGGGCCTGCCCACCCTCACAGGGAAGAATTTCTCCCTGTGACTCGAAATGACCCAAAGGCACCTTGTTTTCCCTGTCAGGAGGAGGATGCAGTGATGGGACCATCACAGGCCACAGTGGGGGGGGACACTCTGGGCTTGCTGTGCTGCTCGAGCTGTGACTGAGCTGGGCTGAGCATCTCCCTCCCCCCAGCCACCCCTGCCCCCACAATCTGCCAGTGTCCAAGCCCTCTCTCCCTAATCTGATTCCCATCAAAACCACTAGGCCAGGCTTTATTTTTTTTTTTTAAATTCTAATAAAAATATTTAGGCCAAATCCCTCGCACGGCTGGAGAAGGGTCAGAGGCAACCACAGCTGCCACGAAGGTGGCATTGTCCATCTCTGAAGGTCTGCTGGCCACTCTGTGCCCGTGGTGGGGCTCTGGGAGCCAGGCAGCAAATCCAGCTCTGTAGCAGTGTCCGTGGGTCGGAGCAGGACAGGGATGTGGCAGCAACTGGAAGTAAAAGCCCCCAGCCAGCAGCACACGAATCTTATGGAATACACTGAGAATCATGGAATGCTTTGTGTTCAGAGAGGCCCTAAAGACCATCTAGTTCCAAACCCCCTCCAAGCCCCAGGAGGAGTTTGTCCCTCAGAGGTGGGACAGCGGTGCCACGGTGCTTTGATTTGAAGCAGAGGTGACAGAAGGCTGCTTGATAAACACTTCCAAATTAAGCGGCTTTGTGTCCTAATCGCCCTGGCGATCAGCCCCACAGCAAAATCTCTGCTAAAAGGGATTGGAAATCAATAAAATTAGTCGAGTAGTAATTAGCTTTAGTCCCAGGCAAAGCAGCAAAGTTGTTGTTTTTCCTGGCGAGAGTTGGCTCCTCGGAGCCACCACCACCGCTCAGCACGGAACAGCCCAGCCCTGGGAGAGCCTCGGGGGTGCAGGCAGAGCCCTGCGAGGAAAAAGGGGGTGCTGGGAGCAGCTCCCAGCTCTGCCTGTTTATTTACCAGCCCCGTCCGCCCCCAAATAGGAAAAAACAGCTGTGAGTGGAGCTGTTTACAGGACGTCGATTGTGGACTACACAATTCGGTCACTTCCTTTTCCCGGCGCACGACAAAACAATTAGAAAGAAAAGGAGGGGGGGTAAAAAACCCACCTCAAACACCTGGAGGGCAGCACGGGGTCCCTGGCAATGCCACCCCAGAGGGCCCTGCTCATGGGGCTGCAGAGGGACGTTTTATCCCCTCCACTGCCTGGAAATTTGAGGTTGGACCCAAAGTGGTGGCGACAGTGAGGAGCAGCTGTGTCCAAGTGTCCAAGGCCAGGCTGTCCAGGAGGAGTAAGTGGGCCAGGTGGCACTGCCCTCTGTCACCAGGGACAGGACCCAGGGAAGGGCTGGAGCTGTGCCAGGGGGGTTGGGATGGATCTCAGGGAAAGGTTCTTCCCCCACAGGGTGCTGGGGCACTGCCCAGGCTCCCCAGGGCAGTGGGCATGGCCCCAAGGCTGCCAGAGCTCCAGGAGCGTTTGGACAACGCTCTGAGGGACAGGGTGGGATTGTTGGGGTGTCTGGGCAGGCCAGGGGTTGGACTGGATGATCCTCATCAGTCCAACCCAACTCAGGACATTCTGGGATCCTGAAAACAGGTGCTCTGGACCCCGACAGCCCCACCCAGGCACCCCAAGGGGACACACCCGACTGGACCAGACCCCACTAACACAGATCCCTGCAGGATTCCTGGAGCAGACTCTGCCCGTTTGTCTTTGGGGTGATGAAGGAACCAAGAACTCGAAGCCAAGACAGGCACATCCCCTGTTCCTGGGAAGCACCTGCTGCTGCCTCCCTCCCCACCAAACACACACTCAGGGATAATTTTTGACTTAAAAAAGCTGATGCCACCACTTGGGTGATCATTAATTCCTCTGCTGAGCATCTGCTCCGGCATCTCCTGTGCCCTACTCCAGTTCAGCAGTTTCTGCACGCTCAGAGACGGGTTTTAGGAAATGTTTGTGGCTGGGGAAAGATGGAAGAGAACAATGGAAAAATTATCCATTCCCCGTTGGGTTTGGATATGGGATGAGGATGGAGAGAAATTAAATCTACAGTCAACACCAAAATCAGAGAATCACAGAATATGCAGAGCTGGAAGGGACCCATCAGGATCATCAAGTACAACTCCTGGTCCTGCACAGGACACCCAAATTAACCAGAAAGGGGGGAAAAAAGAGTCAACGAACTACTTTAGTTACTCCTGGTCTTTGGAAGATGCTCCAATGTCACCGAAACTGCTCCCAAAGGACAGGGCAGGCTCCAAGGCAGCCCCAGGGTTGGTTTTGGGGGTGACATCCGAGAAACAGAATCACAGAATGTCCTGAGTTGGAAGGGACCCACAAGGATCATCAAGTCCAACTCCAGTCCTTGCAGGACCCCCCAACAATCCCACCCTGTGCATAAATAATAATAATAATAATAATAATAATAATAATAATAATAATAATAATGATAATAATAATAATAATAATAATAATAATAATATGCAATAATAATAATAATATGCAATAATAAATAACAAAATAGTGCCTGGCACAGGGATGGGGAAGGTTTGGAAAAAACCAACAAAATGCAACAAACAAATTCAACCATCCCTCCCTTTAGACACAAGTGTTCTTGGCAGCACCACAGGAGGGTCCCCACTGTGTTTTTGGGGAGCGGTTCTACAGCAATCAAAATAAAACTCTGCCTGCTTAAAACCATCACTGAGGAAATAAATCACCTGAGCCAGCCCAACCCTCTGCAAGGCCCTGCACAAGGACTGCCCGTGGTGGGACAGGGCTGCCCCAGGGCACAGCCACCACCAGCCGTGCCCACAGCGTGGCCAAGGACTGGACCCACAGCCCCAAGGTTGGTGACAGGGGTGAACTGTTGGGCTGTTCTCTTCCTGGAGGATGGGTCAAACTGGACGGGATTTACCAAGCTAAAAAAACCAGGGATGAATGGATTGAGAGCAGCCCTGAGCAGAAGGATTTGGGGTGCAGGGGGATGAGAAGCTCCACGTGCCCCGGGTGTGTGTGTTGGCACCCAGAAACCCCCCGTGCCCTGGGCTGGTCCCACAGCGTGGGCAGCAGGGGAGGGGGGATTCTGCCCCTCTGCCCCCTCAGGTGAGACCCCCCTGCAGAGCTGCCTCCAGCCCTGGGGAACAACAGCACAGGGA
>NW_016690470.1:632311-633895 GCF_001604755.1 Lepidothrix coronata
GGGCTTGGAGCCACCTGGGCTAGTGGGAGGTGTCCCTGCCCATGGCAGGGGGTGGGATGAGATGAGCTTTAAGTCCCTTTCCACCCAAACCATTCTGGGATTCTGAGATA
The DNA here is from genome assembly GCF_001604755.1 of Lepidothrix coronata. Lineage (NCBI taxonomy): Eukaryota > Metazoa > Chordata > Aves > Passeriformes > Pipridae > Lepidothrix > Lepidothrix coronata. Next base: position 632,422 of record NW_016690470.1, read on the forward strand.
ACAAAAAGCCAGTGGGAGCAAGTGAAGGCAGCGAGGCCATTGGGCCCCCCAAGTGCAGGGCAGAGCCCACTCCCTCCAGCAGAAATTCATGGAGAGCAGACAGTCCTCTCTCCCAGCCCCCAGGAGAGCCAGCAAGATGCCACAGGGAGAAAGAAAACAAACCTGTGACGACAACCAGGGGGAAGAAAATAAACTTTAAAGCTCAAAACACTTCCCCCAGCTGTAAAAACAAAGGCCAGCAACGACCAAACACGAGCACAAAGGAGCGGCATGAGAAGGGGATGGAGGATAACACAGGGCTCGACCAGTCGGTGCTTTCTAAAGGTCATCAGCCTGTGGGACAAACCCACTGTGTCCCTTGTCCTCAGCCTCTCTGGGACAGACCTCTCCATGTCCCTCATCCCCAGGTTCTCTCCGAGCCCTGCGAGAAGCAGGATGGCCAGGAGGGTCTGAGGGACAAAAGTGCAGGGAAAGGGACCAAGAACAACATTGGGCTGAGTCAGACCCGTAACAGGTGTCAGAGAAGCTGCTTTTCCTTTGCTACACCTCGGGTCAGGCAGTGCTTTGCGGGAGCAGCTCTGCTCCCTCCCTGCAGACAGAGGCAGAGCCAGCGTGAGGGGACAGCAGGAACCCCACTGCCCGTGACTGGACAGCCCCGTGGTCCCACAGCTCTGTGACAGGGGCCACAGAGGGTGGGAGAGCACGAGGGGCTGCCCTGAACCCTGGGGATGATGAGCCCTCTGCAGCTACTGGAAGCAGCCTGGGATAAAACCAACCCTGCACAAGAGCGAGGAGAAGGCTCAGACCCGACCCCACAGTCCCCCCTGGCCAAGAGGTGCCACACAGCACCTCAGCCCTTCCCCAGAGCACTTTGTGACAGGGGCTGGGGACACACCCGTGCCTTGAACCCAGGTTCTGGCTCAGATAGATCTTGGTGCAGGGAATTGCAGCCCCGGACACCAGCAGTGCCACCGTGTCACCTCCCCGCAGTGCTGCACCCCGAGGTGACCCAGTGCTGCCAACACGAGGATTCTCACTGCTCCCAGCTCTGCAGCTGGAAAACATTTCACTCTATTCACTAAAGATTAAAATCCACGGAGCTGCAAGGAGTTACATCCTTGTGTGGAACACGCAGGAGCCCAGCTCGGAGCCCACACGTGTGTCTGCAGGAGCTCTGAGGACTCCTGGGAGCTGCAGCCATGGAATCCTAGAATGGTTTGCGTTGGAAGGAACCTCCAAGCTCATCTCCTTCCACCCCCTGCCATGGGCAGGGACACCTTCCACTAGCCCAGGTTGCTCCAAGCCCCGTCCAACCTGGCCTTGGACACTTCCAGGGATGGGGCAGCCACAGCTGCTCTGGGAAACCTGTGCCAGGGCCTCACCACCCTCATTGTAAAAGACTTCTTCCTAATATCAAATCTAAATCTACTCTCCTTCAGTTTAAAACCAACCCCCCCTTGTCCTGTCTCAGCAG
>NW_016690470.1:635069-645997 GCF_001604755.1 Lepidothrix coronata
CCAAAAGTTTGCCAGAGAGGCGTTTTGGGATCGAAGAGCTGGGCTCGAGCTCCGGCGGCAGAGCGCGGTGCCAGCCCTGCCTACGTGAGCCCTCCCAGCCCTCCACTGCCACAGACCTGCAGGGAGGGAGGCCAGGGGCTGTTAAAAATTAGACAAATTAAGGACTGCTTCCAAAAAATGTGGAAATTCCGCGGGGAAATGGCCAAACACACGTAGACACCACCACAGTGGCCTTGGGAGTTTGTTTGTGAGTCTCCTCTCCGCGGGGTGAGGGATGGTGGTTAATGACTTGATGCCTGCACCATCCCTGCAAGCTTCCTTGGGAAAAATCAAGCCCAAAGGGCAGAGAAAGACACCCAGGAGTGGCTATTCTGCAATCCTGTGGGGCGCTGGGCAGCCCAGCACCCTCAGGCTCAGCTGGGATGCCCCGGCACAGGATGCGGCCGCGGGGCCGGCTCGGGAGCCAACGTGTTTGCCGAGACGATGATTCAGCCCACAGGAAGGATCATCTAAGAAGAATTGCTGGACACAATGAGGAAAACTTTCCCAAACAAAGTGTTCTCACCACCACCTGCCTCCCTCCCTCAGCCCCAGCTTCTGCTCGCAAGTAACCTCCAGACTCTGGTCACCACAACAAAAGTTGGGTCTTTGTGTTCTCTCCTTTCCCAAGGTGAACATCTCTGGGGGCACAGTGGGATCAGGATGCCACCCTGGACCCTAAGAGGAGCAGAGGAGATGCCAACAAAGCCTCTGGCCATGCCCAGTTACAGACTAATCTCAGGGGTGCAAACTTCAGTAGCTGGATATGCCCAAAATACACAAGCCAGGCTTACTAAGGCACCCCTAAAGCAAAGCCGAGGGTCAGAGTGTACCAGGTGCAGAGTTTTGGGGGGTAACTGCTTGTACAGCCAAAGGGTTTTCCCTCCCAGACACCAGCTCTTACAGAACTGGTCAATGTGACACCACACAGTGAGATATCTACCTGAAGAACAATTTAAAGACAGATGTGACCTATTTAGAGCTCTGCCAAATATTTCTGTAATTGAATAGACCATTGATAATTCAACTTGCATTAAAAAGGGCTGAATTCAATCCACTTGCTACTACAGAGCACCATGTTCAGAGACCACAACTCTTTCTCCCCCCTTCTTTACACATAAACATTTCAAGATGTTCATCTGCCCCTTCCCCTGAAAGAATCCACATTTTTGTGTAACACAGCCCATGTTCCAAATTCCTCTTGTAACCCTAGAGCCAAAAGGACAAGTCACAGGAAGAGCTTACCTGAAACAAAACCACCCAAACCCACCAGCTCTGAGGCTCCAGAGGTTCCTGGTGTGCACAGTGCAGGGCCAGGGCTCACACTCTTGGCCTTGGTAGGAATCAGTGATGCCTCACACCGTGGGTTCAGGCTGCCAATCAGCCCCTGAGACTCTGTTTCTAATCATACACTGGTCAGGGGACACCAAAAAGTTGCTCCAACCCCTCGTGCCCTGGTTTCCCTCGTCCCTAAAACCAGATCACCCCCCCTGGGGGGCCCCCGCGGGGCCTCAGCCCGAAGGCTGGTCAGGGATTAAGGGACTGAGCTGGTGGGGAGGGTGGGTTTTTATAAATCTGGATGTGTCACCTGGCCTGGTTTGGGGTGTAGAGAAGTGCCTGGGGAGGCTCAAGGCAGAGGACAGGATGAAGGGTGGCACAGCCTCTGCCAAGGGCAGCGTGGACGCCTCCCGTGGGAAATCAGTCACGGGGGTCCCGCACGAGGCACCAGCTCAGGCTGGGACGTGCCACCTCAGCAGGTACTGCTGGGCTGCTCCTGCACCCCCTGGCACTACAAGGAAGGGCAAGAGGACATCACTGAGGGATCACCATCATCCCTTTGGGCTGGGCACTCCTGGTCCCTCCCTGTCCCCAGTAAGTGGATGGCACGGGTGAGGTGCCAGTAGATGGCACTCAATGTGTGGCACAGATCCTCCCTCACAGCTCCTCTCTTTCCCAGGACTAACCAACACTTTGTTCCTGCCTGCACGTTTCAAACCATTTCCTGGGTGCGAATTTGGCATCACTCAGCAGCAGCTGGCAGGAGCTGGTGCTCCATGGTCTGATCCCTGCCGGTGGACAACAAAAAGGGCCTTGAAAAAAACCACTGCACAGTCCCTCAGAAGCCCCATGGAAGTCTCAGGAAAACAGGTTTTATTATTTTTATTGAGACTTCCACATTACCTTGGGCATGCACTGACCATTGCTGGGTGATGCTGGGAAGGTGGGAGGGGATTTTCCCTCCCTGCTCCACAGCCAGTGAGGCAAACCCACAAACCCAGGGCAGGATCCAGCCTTGCCTCACACCCACATCCCAGCCCTCTGAGTGCTCACACATCAGGGCTGTGCTGCTCACAGCAACAAGCTGCAGACAAAAAGAGACCTATTAGGTTATCTTGTCTGTGTCTCCTCTACACGATGGTTCGATTTCTGGTGCTTTTGTCAAGCCAAGCACTAACACTTCTTATCAGGAATCCCAATATAACTGTCTAGGAAAATGGACCATTAACAAGCTTCTCTGATATTTTGCTCAAAGCTTGCTTTCTTTTAACTATGAGAAGCTCAAAGGAATGTTTTCTTCTATGAACAAAAGGAGCTGCATCAGTTAAAAAGCTGGAGCTGCAGTTTGCTGGGAGTGAGAGCTGAGCTCACCCTTCTTGTGGATGAGAAGCTGCTGTCCTGAAGAAAAGTGGCTGAATTTTCAAATGCAACTTTGAAAAGAATATATATCTATATCTATATCTATGTATAAAAATGAGGGGGGGGGGAATAAAGCCACTCTTAGCTTAGTGCAGCAAGGAGAATGAGGACCAAAGTCATCCCTAAACGACTGGACTGACTCCAGTGCACGAGCTTTGCTGGCAGCTCCCACCTCTGCTCCAGGGAGACCCAGGGCTACCCTGGCTGTGGACCAAGCTCCCTCTGGATCCTCACTCCCTCTGGATCCTCACTGCACTGGGTCAGTGAGGTGGCTCAAGGCATGGCAGCTCTGGAAGGAAAGGGCCCTTTTCACCCTGCATTTATCTTGAACGAGTTCTGGGGCTCGCTGGACTTTCCAGGGGCTGCTGATCATGTAAGACAGCAGGAAACCCAAAGAAAATCAGTTCCCCATTTGGAGCACAATGTGCCCCAGAAGCCCCCAGGCTGGGGCAGGCCAAGATGGACGGGAAGAGGAAGACCTCAGCCAGCAGCTGGTTTGCAAAACCGCAGCTCCACACCTCCTGCCTCTCAGAGCCCCATCACTGCTGCCATCAGGGCAGAGGGAGCAGGGCACAGGCTGGGGGGGACACCACCTCTGTGCAAGCTGCCCCAGCTGCTCCACCAGACCCACCCCACAGAATCAAGAGGAAACAAGCTGCTGTAAATCCCTCTGGTTCCCGGGATCCGCCGCACTCGAGGGATTGTCCACCCAGCTCCTGCCCACACTGCTCTGGTGAGGATGAGGAGCACACACTGACCTCTGGTGACCTCAGGCACAGAGCTTTAACTCTCCCACAGAATCCCAGAATGGTTTGGGTCGGGAGGGACTGTAAAACCCATCTCATTCCACCCCCTGCATGGGCAGGGACACCTTCCACTAGACCAGAGTGCAGATGGGAACCTGCTTCTGGGCTTGCAATATTTTGTCCATCCTGCACATTCCCTCTTATCTCGCAGCATCCCAAAGCCTCAGCTGCCCCCTGGCATCCCAGAGGGAACCCAGTCTGCACACAGGATGCCCCCTCACCTAAACACAAGCCCACGTTTATTCAAACCCCAGAGGTGCAGGTTTCCCCCCCAGCACAGCAGCCCCTGTACCCACCCCAGCTCAAACAGGCACCGTTTGCAGCGATTCCGACAAACTGATTTCTCTTGAGTTCAAACCCAACCCACACAAGTCACTCGAATCAAAGCCACACCATCTCCAGAGAGCTGGGTATTGGTTCCACTCCACGAGACCCTTGCAGGGAAAGGAAACCCCCCCCAGGCAGCGTCACCACCCTGCACACAGGAGCTGTGCCAGTGCTCAGCTCCCAGCGTGGGGACCACGGGACACCCCCACCCGGGGCACCCTCGGCTGGCAACCACCCTCGTGGTGTGCTGGAGCCAGCCAGGGGTCCATCCACATCCCCTTGTCCTCCTCTGCCCTGCCCTCCCCACAGCTGGGACAGGTTTTAAGGGACCTGGCACACTCTGTGGCAGTGACAGAGCAGACAAAGCTGAGCTGATCTTGCTTCCAAAACAGGGTCCTGTCTCCTCAAGCAGCTCTAACTCTCCCCGTTCCTGCCCAAAAGCAGGTACTCAGAGCACGGGGAGGAGGATCCCCGCAGACTTCCAGCCCGACACTCCAGCCCGACCTCCTACAAATCCCTCGAGAGCACAATTCCCAACCGCCCCACTGCAAATCACCCCTTCGCACTCCACCTCCCTCCCTCCGCCAGAAAACCCCGGCACTGCCAGATGTCTGGCGGGAAGAACCTACCCCCGAACAGCTTCTTCTGGGATGCCATGTCCACGGGGAGCAGCCCAGGAGCTCAGCACCCTGCGCCGAGCGCTCCGAGCCCGGCGCGCTCCTCCCACCCGTCCGGAGCTCGGGGAGGAGCGGGAGCAGCTCCCGGTTCCTCGTCCTGCCCACCCACCACTGCCTGCCTTTGTCTGGGCACCGCCGAGGGCTCGCTGGGAGGGCTCGCTGGGAGGACGGGCAGGGCCAGCGCAAGGAAAGTTAATGAAGTTGATGGAGTGGATCGGATTTTTTAGGATTTTTAGCAGCCGGGGGATTGTAGGAAGCGCTGCCCGGACAGCAAAGAGCGGCCGAGCAGCGGCTCTTCCAGATCAGGATCGCTCCCAGGGAGCCCTGGAAAAACTCCAAGTGCTTCAATCGTGCTCTGAGCCACAGATGAGGATGGGGAGGCCCTGGCACAGGTTGCCCAGAGCAGCTGTGGCTGCCCCATCCCTGGAAGTGTCCAAGGCCAGGCTGGACAGGGCTTGGAGCAACCTGGGCTAGTGGAAGGTGTCCCTGCCCGTGGCAGGGGGTGGCATGAGATGAGCTTTAGGATCCCTTCCAAACCACCCCGTGATTCCACTGTTATCTCCTTAACAGGCCAGCTCAGCACCCCTCCTGCTCGCCGGGCTCCCAACCAGGGCTGCAGCTGGAGCAGTTGTTTGCCCTCTCCCAAAAGCCACCTCCACCCAGCCCTGGCTCTGCCATGGTGATCCAGGGGGCTCCCGTGGCACAGCCCTGAGCAGTGGTTATTGTCTGGCTTTCTTTATCTGCAGATCTCAGAGCATTTTATAAATGTTAAACCTCAAATCCTCTCCAGGGAACAAAACTCTTGCTGCTATTGTACAGATGGAGAGACTTGCCCAAAAATGAGGGCAGAGCTGGGGATGTGGCAGAGCCCAAAGCTGAGCCAGCTGAGTTTTATATATATCTCAGCACATATATACATATATATATATATCAGCACAATACACTGCGACATAGATTATCCCTGGAATAACTGTGTGGACAAACACATCTCCAGCTCTTAACCCACCCCTGGAAAAAGCGGTTTTGCTCTCCAGGTGGGAAAGCCTGGCATGCTGGAGCACCCAGAAAACCTCTATTTACAACTGGTGCTCCAAACCACAACGTCTCACTCATCTTTCAGTTTTCTACTTCGGGTAAAAAAAAAACCCCAGTTCTACAGTTTCAACTTTTTAGAAAATTATTTAAAGAAAACAGAACAAAAAACCACAATGATTTTAAAAATACAAAGCAAGCAGGGGGAGAAGGGCTGTTCTCTATTTCTGAGCTGACCCAGGAGGGCTGGCAGAGGCAGGAGCTGGGAGACACTCTCCTGCCTGGCTCTCGGGTCCTGCTGTCCCAAGCTCCCATGGTTTCACTGTGGGGACTGTTGTAGCTCCCCATCTTTTCACTCAGCTTGATTTTCCAGGCATTCCAGTTTAAAGGAACCTGAGGACCAGCAGGGAGTGGGAATTCAGTGCCATCCAGCATGGCTTTTCCCACCACTCCAGGGTGGGATGGAACCGTACCAGCACTTTACTGGGGAGATCACTCACTGCCTGTGGGCTCCAGCTGGGGGGGAAACCAAAGTACCTGAGTGTCTGGGATGGGACAGAGGAAGCACAAGGGTGCCCTGGCACGGGGAACAGCAGCTGGAAAACCCCACAGGAACGAGGACCAGCAGGAGAAGGAAGCAGCCTGGTAGCCAGCACAGGCACCCTCTGGGATGCACAAACCTCCGAAGGGGTTGGGACCAGCTCTCTCAGGAAACAAGTGAAGGGCCTGGCCCAAAGAACCTCCAATTTTGTCTGCACCAAGCACTTGAGAGCGAACCCCAAAGTTTGCTGTGAGCTCCTGACTCCACACATCACTTCCCTGAGATGCCTCAATTCCCGAGCCCTTCTCGGAGCAGCATCTCGGCCCCAAGCCTGGCATCTCCTGTGACACACATCCCTCCAGTTTCTGCACCACAGGAAAGATGGAAGAGCAAAACTGGCTATGAAGAGGGCATGGACTGATGAGACACAGGGGAATGGTTGAAGGAGGGCAGGTTTACACTGGATATTGGAAAGGAATCCTCCCCTGTGAGGGTGGGGAGGCCCTGGCACAGGCTGCCCAGAGCAGCTGTGGCTGCCCCATCCCTGGAAGTGTCCAAGGCCAGGCTGGACGGGGCTTGGAGCAACCTGGGCTAGTGGAAGGTGTCCCTGCCCATGACAAGGGAGTGGAACGAGATGATCCTCAAGGTCCCTTCCAACTCAAACCATTCCTTGATTCTATGACTCTTTGAAGAGTGTGTAAAACCCCCACAGGACAGTACTCAGGACTCATTTTCCACTCCGAGCTGCTCACATCCGAGTGGTGTTTCCAGCAGGACAGAACTCCACTTGGATCAACCTCACGCTTCCCTGCGGAGCCAGGCGGTTCCTGGAAAGCCAGCACAGGGACAGCAACACCTCTGTGGCACGAGCCCTGGGAAGGGGCAGAACCAGAGATGGGCCAGCCCCTTCCATGGCTTCCCTGCAGCTTGGGAAAGGGCCAGAGCCGGAGGGGCCACGAGGCAGCTTTGAGAAGGGAGGAGAGGGGAGAGGAGGAGCAGAGGCCTCTGGCCCTCGGCTGGAAACGGCAGCTTAAAAATAAACGAGGGCTAAGTTTTGAGTTCTGAACTGATGGAAACCGAGAGGATTGAGCAGGGTCTCTACTGCCCACAAGGCAGCCCAGGCTCCTTCCCCTTCAGCTGTTTCGCCCCCGTGGCTTCTGCAGCCACTGGAAGCCCCGAGGCTGCTCGTTCCCTCCCAGCCCAGCAGCAGCTAAGGAAGGGAGCACAGCTGGGATGGGCATCATTGAGGCTCCATCCTGGAGCATCTGCTCGGCCACGTGGAGAACCTGCCTCAACCAAACCCAAAGTGGGATCTCAGGCACAAGTGTCCGGCGAGGAGATCCAAGGCAGGGCTGTTTGGGGGAGGACAAGCTGTGGACAGCAGCTGTTGGGGCTCTGGGTGATGCTCCCCAAGGAAGCTCAACCTGCAGGTCCCTCCCAAAGGTTCAGATGGGCTGAGTTGGCCTAACCCACCCTGCCTCTTCCCTCCTGTCTGCACTGTCACTACCCACTGACTTCCAGGGAAGTTCTTAATTAAAGCTGGGCCTTGTGGGATCAACAATGAATCAACTGCAGGTGGATGGACAGACAGACCAGAGGAACAGAATCACAGAGTCTCCTGAGCTGGGAGGGACACACAGGGATCATCCAGTCCAACCCCTGGCCCTGCACAGACACCCCAACAATCCCACCCTGTCCCTCAGAGCATTGTCCAAACGCTCCTGGAGCTCTGGCAGCCTTGGGGCCGTGCCCACTGCCCTGGGGAGCCTGGGCAGTGCCCCAGCACCCTGTGGGGGAAGAACCTTTCCCTGAGATCCATGTCCCTGTGGCTGAGCATCTCCCAGTTACACAGGCTGAGGGGCAGCTCCCACTTTACACAGCCTGTGCTCTTCAGGCCAGGGAAGACAAAATCCCAGAAACTTCAGGATTTAGGGCAAACCCTGCCCAGATGGGACCACTGCACATCCCAGTGGCTGCACGTCCAAGGGCTGGAGCTCAGGACCCACTTCTTCCATTTCCACAGCCACCACTGCCACATCCCCAGGGCTGGATGTGCCACTTGCACCAGGATGGAAATTACTTTTGCCCTGCAGAGCCCTGGGCTCAGGGGAGGCCTTTTCATTGCCCCAGGTGGCACCTTCAGAGGTGCCAACAACAAGGTTGACCTGGAGCAACCCTCGAAGGGACTAACCCTGCCCCTGGGATGCAGAGAAGCCCAAAGCATCCCCTGGGAAAGGCACCTCCTGCAAAGTGCAGAGATGTGTGTCCTGTTAATGGCACTGCTGGAGCCTCGTGCCTCAGTCCAAAGCACCTGCAAAGGCCAGAGAGCCACTGGTGCCACGGGAAGGTGCCCCAGCCCTCCTGGGGCACAGCCCTCAGGTTTTCCTGGGAGAGATTTTAGAGTTAAAGCGACACCGGTAGTGGGATTGTCAGCAGCACAAATGCACAATCAGGAGGGGAAGATGTGGGGGGAAAGCATCCAACTGGCGAATATAATACTTGGAAGGAAAAGCAGATTTTTAAAAAAATAAAAAATGAGGGGGTGGCAAAAAAAAAAAAAAATCTCAGGAAGTCATCTAGTCATTCCTGCTCTTTGCAGAAACAATAGGCTCGGGATGCTGGCTAAGTTATAAATAATCTTGCTGGCTACACAACACAAATCCAAGACAGGAGCAGGGTAACTATCAGCTCCATGGAAAGTGAGTCACCACCTTCTTACAGCATTCCCAAAAAGGGCAAACACCACAGTCCTGTTCCTGCTCACTGGGGCTGTGCTGGTGTGGGGGCTCTGCTGACCAGGACCCCCATCCCGGGATGGCAGGGAGGGAGGATGCCAGGGAGGGCAGGAGCACGGTGTGCCCTGTGCCACAGTGAGCTCCTGCAGCAGGAGGCTGAAAACAGGAGCCAGACATTCACAGAATCACAGAATCCTGGGATATCCTGAGCTGGAAGGGACCCACAGGGATCATCCAGTCCAACCCCTGGCCCTTCCCAGACACCCCAACAATCCCACCCTGTCCCTCAGAGCGTTGTCCAAACCCTCCTGGAGCTCTGGCAGCCTTGGGGCCGTGCCCACTGCCCTGGGGAGCCTGGGCAGTGCCCCAGCACCCTGTGGGGGAAGAACCTTTCCCTGAGATCCATCCCAATCCCCCTGGCACAGCTCCAGCCCTTCCCTGGGTCCTGTCCCTGGTCCCAGAGCAGAGCTCAGTCCCTGCCCCTCCGCCTCCCCTCGGCAGGAGCTGCAGCCCCCGAGGAGTCTCCCCTCAGTCTCCTCTGCTCCAGCTGAACCAGCCGAGTGCCCTCAGCTGCTCCTCAGACCCTTCCCCTCCAGACCCTTCCCCATCCCTGTGTGCTTCTTTTGATGCTGCAGACACCGAGGGACCAATGGCAAGAAAGCTCAAATTGGGGAAAATGATGAGAAGCCACCAACTCCACAACATCCTTCTCTTTTTAGAAGGGAAGTCGCCAGTGCAAGGTGGTTTTGCTGAGCTGTTTTCCAGATCCCTCCTCTGCATGTGAGTGTGAGCACAGGGATGAGCGGAGCCAACAGGCCTCGAGACAGAGGTGAAACCATTCCAGGAAGGGCAGATGTGCAAAGGCCTCTGCCCCTGACACAACCCTGGGGGAGGCACGTGGCCCCTCTGGGCTGGCAGCTCTCAGGGAGAAGGGAAGAGCCATCTTTTTGGGCACCCAGGACAACCCTGTGGCTGCTCCATGACCACAGCAGAAAGGAACCCTCGTGCCCAGGGTAGAACATGGAATTATGGAATGGTTTGGGCTGGAAGGGACCTTAAAGCCCATCCAGTTCCACCCCCTGCCATGGGCAGGGACACCTTCCTCTAGCCCAGGATGCTCCAACCCTGTTCAGCCTGGCCTTGGACACTTCCAGGGATGGAGAGTCCACAACCTCTTGGGGCAACTGAGAAAAGGAAAGAGATTCCCAACTGGAGACTTGGCTAATTTAGAAGTGACATAAATTCTCCCTTTTTTTAAAAAAAAAAAAAAAAAAAGAGCTTCCTGACTTGTTATTCCGTTACCCAAATCTGGAAATGTAATCATATTAGTTCAGCTGCATTAACACAACAAAAAAACCCCAACAAAAACTGTCTTAAAGATTGAACTGATCTCCGAGGGGTGAGGAGAAAGGAGAACAAAAGTCAGAAACCTGAAGCAACCAGCTCCCCCTGTGAGCACCACGGCCAGCCCAGCACCCAGGCCACTCTCTGACGACACATTTGCAGAGGATATGAAATAATCAGGATATGAAGTGATTTTTAAGGGGTTTTTTTTTGCCAGGTAGGTGAGGTAAAAGGTCACTGAGAGCAGTGTGAGCACACCCAGCTCAGCAACGTAATGCTGAGAGTGTCCCAGAGCTGAACTCAGCTTAAACAAGTTAAAAAAAAAGCCCAGGCAGCCCTGAGAGATGTGGGGATGTGCTGTATGGACTCAGCAACCACATGGCTCCTAAAACTTGCAGCATTCTCTGCAGGAGCGATGCCTCTGCTCCTGTTTTATGGTGGCTGGGGAATGCTCAGCCCTGGCTGGGAAGAGGCCTGGAGCTGCCACTGCTCCAACCAGAAAAGCCAAGCCAAAAAGTTCAGCCCCCAACTCAGGAGCTGTGGCTGGTGCCCTTTCCCAAAGCCCTGAGTGCCAGGAAACAAGTCAAGGGGCACCAACCCACCTGATGGTGGGCTGGGAAAATGAAGGGAATCAGAGAATCCCAGAATGGTTTGGTGGGAAGGGACCTTAAAGCCTGTCCAGTCCCACTCCCTGCCATGGGCAGGGACACCTCCCACTAGCCCAGGTTGC
>NW_016690470.1:646556-649146 GCF_001604755.1 Lepidothrix coronata
CTGAGGGGGCAGAGGGGCAGAATCCCCCCTCCCCTGCTGCCCACGCTGTGGGACCAGCCCAGGGCAGGGCCGTGAGCGGAGCTGCCACTGAAAACAAGTTGCTTAAGAGTAAATCCAATCTCTCCCCCTCAGGGGGGCTGGAGCTCCTGCCCCTCAGAAGCCTGGGGATTGCCCACCCAGCCAGACAAGGTTCAGAGGAAAGGTGTGAACGGTTTGAACCACGGGACGAGAAATTAAGGAACCCAGTTTTTTCCTTTGAAAGGGGAAAAAAAAAATCCCAAGCTACCAACCATATGCGAAGGGGAGGCACATCCACCTTCCCACAGCTTCCCAGGCCATTCATCATTTGGATAAAATCCAGTTTCACATTGAAATTCAGCTGGACTTTCAAATGCAAATACGAGGAGAAGAGCAACATATGGTAGAGGTTAGTGCGTATTTTTCCTAATTAAATGGCACACTGCTGCTTTGTATAACAATGTTAACGGGGCGCTGAGGAGCCTTTGGAAGGGAGACCATGGCACTTTGGGAAAAAAAAAATGTCCCAGAAAGCAGAAGGGGCCCAGGCCATCCCCGCTCCCCCAGGAAAGGTCACGCACTCGGCGCCACAGGGACGGGGTTTGTTACTTGTCACAACCCAGACTCGTCCCCTGGGTTGGGCAGGAGGAGGCAGAAAGGGATTGGCAACACAAGTGCCCTCCAAGGCTCGTCCTGCAGGAGTTCAGCTTCTTCCAGGTCAGGGCCAGGCCGGGTTGTCCCCTGGGGCACTGCTGGATGCCACCACGCCTGACTGCAACAGAGACCCAGGAGGGCTTTTGGAGGGGGACAAACCTGCCAATTCCTCACCCCCGGGGGCCAGGGAGGAAGGATGGGCAGAAGATGCTCCAGCACTCTCTGAGGAGGGCAGGAACAGCTCTGCCTCGAGCTGCCACCAGTCCCTGGGAGAGGCTGCTGCCAGAGGTGGCCCCAGAGCTCGCTGGCCGTGCCCAGTGCCCTGCAGATGGGACATGGGGAGCATCACCCGCTCTCCTGGAAGGTTCTTCCCAGTCAGGATGAGCCAAGGTTTGTAGACAACAATCCTTTGCCCCACTTGGTCCAAAAAAAACCCACCTCCCCACACTTCCCAGGGTGCTGGAGGCTGCCCCTCCTCCCAGCCCCGGCCTCAGCTGCTCGAGATGCTCTGATACGAAGCCCATTTATTTATTTTCAGTCCCTGCCTAATCATGCAAACTCCCCTGCTAGAGAAAGCTCATGCCACATTAACTTCACCTCCTTCTCACTCCTGACGCAATCCCCAGCTAAATTTAGAGGAAGACGTTGCCTGAGGTCACTTTGGAGGTGGGGATGTGCTTCCCAGGGTTAACAGGCAGATGGACAGTGTTTTTTAGCTTTTTCTCCCTGCTGGCTTTGGAGCTGGGCTACCTGGCGAGTTAATTGAAAAATTCAAGATTAAAAAATTGGGGGCAGATGTCCCAGGCTGCTTCTTTCCCTTCTTTAGTGGGGGAACAAGGCACTGGTGAAGGCAACCTCCCTCCAGAAACACTAATCAGGGCAGGGAGAAGAGCATCAAAACAGCCACTATAGAAATCCTCACAAGCTGAACCGAGAGATCTCCCCCCACAGTTCAGCTTTTTTCCCTTTCTGATGTTTGTTCACATTTATTTCCACCCTGCAAGGCCACCTGGGACAGACAAACCAGAACCTCCAGAACCCACGGGCAAAACCACCGCCCTTCATCCTCCCCCAAACGTGGGGCAAATCCATTTTAGGGTGGCAAAGACAACGTGGCCACCGTGGCTGCTCCTGGAGAGGACACACCTGGGGACCCTGACACGAGGGGTTGGAGCCTCTCGCAACACCCCCCCCCAAATCCTGACAAATCCTTGGGTGCAATGACACCTTCAGGTGCTGTTTCACTGTGGGGGGGAGGTTGGCCTGGCCCCCAGTCCCAGGGAGAGCTGCTGGGGGGTCTGTCCCCTAAATCTGCTCTCTGCTGTCACACACACACACGTTCCAGGGCCATGAGAGCTCTCTCTGTGCCTGCCTCGCCTCAGGTGATCCCTGATCCCAGTCCCCTGTACAATTACACATTCAGCACCACAATGTTTTTCACACTGTATTTCATGCCTCATTTGGCAACAAAATTAATTAAACTTTAAGTCAGCGCCGAAGGAGTGCAGCACCTCTCTCCCCTCCATGCACACACGACTCCATTTGGTTAAGCTGATGTGCTAATCAGGGCTCGCTGAGTATTTGGGGACCTGCTGGCAGAGGGGGCTCCAGATCACAGGGTGAGATGTGCCCCACACCAGCTGGGCTCTGCTCGGAGGGTTCACAGGCATCAACTCCTGAGCAGAGGCCACATGCCACCAGCCTCTGGAAAAGCCCCCCTTTCCTAAAGTGCATTCCCTGCTCCGACAGCCCCGGGCACCACCAGGCACCTGCAGTCAGGCCAACACCACCCCAGGGGTCTGTGGGGCTCTGAGCTGCCCACTGCCTGGGAATCACAGAATCCTGGGATATCCTGAGTGGGAAGGGACCCACAGGGATCATCCAGTCCAACCCCTGGCCCTGCCCAGACACCCCAACA
>NW_016690470.1:649863-652435 GCF_001604755.1 Lepidothrix coronata
CCTGGCACAGCTCCAGCCCTTCCCTGGGTCCTGTCCCTGGTCCCAGAGCAGAGCTCAGTCCCTGCCCCTCTGCCTCCCTCGGGAGGGAGGGACACAAGTGGGTCACAGCCCATCCCAGGCTGATCACACTGAGGCACCTGCATGGATCCAGCTGGGTTGGCAGCCTGGGAATGTGCCAGGGAAACACCAGCACCCAATCCTGAGGCTGCCCAGGTCTCATCCCCGGCACACAGTGCCAGGCAGGCGAGTCAGTGCCCTTCCTTGGGTCTGTGGGATGCCCCCTTCCTGCTGTGCTCTCAGCTCTTTGGAGGTGTTGGGAGAAGGCAGGACAATCCTGACCCACACAGCTGGGAATCCAACAGGCAGACAGAACCATGGAATGGTTTGGGTTGGAAGGACCTTAAAGCTCATCCAGTGCCACCCCCTGCCATGGGCAGGGACACCTTCCACTAGCCCAGGTGGCTGCAAGCCCCATCCAACCTGGCCTTGGACACTTCCAGGGATCCAGGGGCAGCCACAGCTGCTCTGGGAAACCTGGGACAGCCCCTCACCACCCTCACAGGCAACAATTCCTTCCCAATATCCCATCCCACCCTGCCCTCTGGCAGTGGGAAGCCATTCCCCTTGTCCTGTCCCTCCATCCCTTGTCCAAAGTCCCTCTCCAGCTCTCCTGGAGCCCCTTTAGGCCCTGGAAGGGGCTCCAAGGTCTCTCTCCCTTATGTTAGAAAAGCATTGAAAACCTCACCTGCACTGGTGCCTTTGGGTGCTGGTGAGCTGAGAAAAGCCTTTCTAGCACATCCTTCAGCTGTGTTAACACTGCAGGGTTTGGTGCCAGGGGAGAGATGAAGCTCCCCAGAGCAACAAAACACCACTTTGCACTAAATCCAACCCTTTAAGATGCCCCTTTGTTGTCTCAAACTCAAACCAGTAATAATACTAATTGCAATTTGAGTCTCCCTGCACACAAACACGAACAAGGGAGAGGCAACAGGCCGAGGCACTGGTCACATGCGGGCCACGTGCTGGAGCAGGGCACCCCACAGGGCATGCAGGATTTGAAATTAGCAGCACTGAGGTCCAGCAGAAGCGCCTGCCAGACCTGCTGGGCCCCTTCCAAAGCCATCTCTCTCCTTTGGAAAGGGCACAACAAGCGTGGAGGCCTCGAGCCGGGGTGCTGAGCCAACACGTGCCGCTCGGGCGGCGCCGGGCGCGCGGGATTCGGGGTGGGCTGAGGCAGAGCTGCTGCATCCAGCACCAAATCCCAGTGTCCTGCCTCCTGGAGACCATCCACACTGAGACCCCGGCCCTGGCAATGGAGAAGAGAGCAGGACAAACAGGGCAGTGGCAGCAGGCAATGCACAGAATCCCAGACTGGTTTGGGTTGGGAGGGACCTTAAAGATCATCCCATCCCACCCCCTGCCATGGGCAGGGACACCTTCCACTAGCCCAGGTTGCTCCAAGCCCCGTCCAACCTGGCCTTGGACATTTCCAGGGATGGGGCAGCCACAGCTTCTCTGGGAAACCTGTGCCAGGGCCTCCCCACCCTCACAGGGAAGAATTCCTTCCCAATATCTAATGTAAACCTACTCTCACCCAACAGCTCCTCTCATTAAAAGACAAGCAGGTGCTGGAGCTTGTACCTGTTCTTTGGACACACAGAAGGTGCACACCAAGCCCAGTCTCACCTCAGCCTCAGCCCAGGCTTTTTACACGTGATTTTTACATAAGATCCTGATCCCATCACAGCCCCCCAGCAGGCACAGCTCCACTGGTAGGAATTGCCTCATCAGAGGAAGGAAAGAGCTCTGCCAGGAAGAGAGAGCACTGCACTGCTTCAGCAATCCTGGCATAGTTAAAACTGTGCTTAAACAAGGTCTGTGGCAAATTGGCAGTTTCTAAACAAAAGCTGTCGCTTATCTCAGTACAGCTCTGGCACCCCCAGCATTCTCTGGGCTCCTTCCTAGTTCAAAATCCCAAATCCAGTCAGGAGAACTCTTCTCCAGGGTGGGAGATGAATGAAAAAACCTAAAAGAACCCCAAAAAACACCTTCCCCTGAAAACAGGCACCCCTTAACCCCCGAAGTCAAACACACACCAAGACAGGGGATTGGGTTATATTTGCCTCTCCCCAGCTGCTAGAGGAGCACTGAGCTGCTCTCAGGGCACCCCCACAGCATGGTCACCCTGGGCCTTCTCTTCTCCACCTCACTCCTCCCGTGTCCATTAGAGGACAGGACAGCCCATGTCTCTGGCAGGACAGGACACCCTCACTCACAGTGTTGCAATAAAATTCAAGGGGAAAAAATTGATTGTGGGGAAGAGAGAGACCTTCTTATTTCAAGACCTGGTTGGACAGAGCTTGGAGCCACCTGGGCTAGTGGAAGGTGTCCCTGCCCATGGCAGGGGGTGGAACAAGATGAGCCTTAAGGTCCCTTCCAACCCAAACCAGTCTGTGATTCTGTTCCAAACTCACTGCAAAGGCACAGAGAACCTTCTGCCCAGGTGGGGCAGCCCTGGGAGCAGGAACAAGCAGCCCAGGACACGAGGATCAGAGATGAGACTGGGATGTGG
>NW_016690470.1:653207-668480 GCF_001604755.1 Lepidothrix coronata
CCACCCTCACAGCCAAGAATTCCTTCCCAATATCCCACCTAACCCTGCCCTCCTTCAGCTTAAAGCCATTCCCCTTGTCCTGTCCCTCCAGGCCCTTGTCCCCAGTCCCTCTCCAGCTCTCCTGGAGCCCCTTCAGGCACTGGAAGAGGCTCTCAGGCCTCTCTGGATCCTTCTCTACTCCTGCCTGAACAGCCCCAGCTCTCCTTTGATTTCCTTTGATAATGGCTAAACAGCAACATTTACTTTGAAACAAATGGTCACACCAACGGGCTGGCAGGTGAATTTTCCTGCTTTGCCCTTTTTGTTGTGGTGGCTTTGTGTTTGGTGACAGTTTGAGGGTCACACACCCCACAAACACACAGCCCGGAGCCTGGACTTTCATGGCAAGTGCCAGTTCAAAACACCAAGTCCCATATTGCACACCTCACGTCTGCCTTTCATCATCCATCAAAATAGCAAGTGGAGCCCAGCACTCCCACTTCAGCATAAGCAAAACATGTGGGAACTCGAGGCAGTTTGTAGGAAAACGTGATACAGCCTTTCTAATAAAAGCTCCCGCTTTCCTCGCTATGGAAAACAGTTGCAAATGGGTTTCTGCAGCCTGAGACTCGACAGCAGGGCAACAGGGACGCTGGGCTTGGCTCTTCCCAGCCTCAGCTTCCATGGTTTCACTGCCAACCCCCCCAGCCCCAGGAGCAGAGTGGAGCCCAGCACCATCCTGCTCCCACCAGGGCACCAGATCGGGGCTTCCTGACACAGGGCTGCCTGCACACAGCAACTAATTAAACCTTCAAACGGCTCCCCCACAGCACCAATTAAAGAGACAACCCCAGCTTTCATAGAATTTATGACTTTCAGTGCTGTTGCCACAGGTATCCAAGTTCGAGCATTGTTTAAAGCGGGTTTCAAAGGGGATCCGGACTCGCCTCCCTCCGGGGAGAATCCATTTGCTTTGTTCACTAGACTATAACTTAAAATTTGTTACATGCACCAGCTTGTAACTCTTTGAAAAACTCCCTGCTCAGCCAGCTTCAAATGTACCTGATGAACTTCCCCCGATCAAAGCAATTCCCCCACGAGGAGCCTCAGCTCACGAGCGAGAAAGGACACAACAAATTTTGGGGGTGGGAATCACGGCACAGGCCAGGAGGGGACTCCCCCCCCCAAATCCACCGGAGAGCCCAAGCCAAGGAGCTCACTTCGGCACAAAGCAAGAAGAAAAAGGCACTTAATGGTGAATTAGCTTGCTTAAAAGGCAAAAACCCAAAAAAACCCCTATTTTTTAGCAGAGGTTTTATCCGTTGCCTGTGAGCAGAAGACCCCTGGGCTCCTCTTCCAACAGGACCCAATCCTGGCACCCCACACCAGGGATGTGGAGTGAGATGGTTGAACGCTCTCCACATTACCCACAGGTGGAAGTGCTGCTCCAGATGTGTTACCTCGCTCAACCACGTGCCTTGGGTTCATCCCCCTGCCCTGCAGAGCCCAAACTCCTCTGCTGAGGCAAAGGCTCAGCCTGCACGAAAGCTCAGCAGCCACAAGGCCCCAGCCCCAGCACAGCCCGACCTCGCTGCCTCCTGGTGCTGCTGCTGTCCCAACATCCCTTAAAATGGTCCCTTCCAGGTGAAATCCGGCCCCAGCAGCTCCCTGCCCGAGGCAGGTTTAAGGAAGCACTGCCAGGGAGCTGGGTGCTGCTCAGGTCAGTCATTTATGACCCGGGACACCGTGGAGGACACGGCTCACAAATGTTTTTGCCGCTGCAAACAGCAAAGAGCTCGGGGAGGGGCCGGCGGAACCGCTGCCTTGGAGGGCAGGACGGGCACGACGGGCACGACGGGCTGGGTGTCCCGGCTAAAATAAAACCCCGACGCCCCACGGCCCGGGCTGGAAAACACTGGTTTGCAGCTCCAGGCCCCGGGAGGACCAACTTCCCGCGGTGACCTATATGTGCTATAAATGCCGCAGACACGGGCCGGGTGACGTCAGCTCCAAACTCGTGGCAATTGTTGGGTTTCTCCTTGCCAAGAAAAGGCAGAGCGGAGGTGCTGAATTGTCCGGGCGGCGGGGGAGCGAAAGCAGTTCCTCCCCGGAGCATTTGAGGACAGAAATGAGGGAAACAGTGGCAGGAGCTTAAAACAAAAGCACGGGAGGCGAATAGGAAGAGCGAAGGGATCTCGAAGC
The DNA here is from genome assembly GCF_001604755.1 of Lepidothrix coronata. Lineage (NCBI taxonomy): Eukaryota > Metazoa > Chordata > Aves > Passeriformes > Pipridae > Lepidothrix > Lepidothrix coronata. The sequence goes on from NW_016690470.1 coordinate 655,389, forward strand.
TGGAGGGTTTGGGTTAACACTTTGGATTTTTCTGGCCCGGGAGAGGGAAACAGGTTCCCCTTGGCAAAGGGGCCACTGGCAGCTTGGGCAGGGCAGTCACCGGAATCATGGAATTGCTAATCAGAACCATGGAAAAGACTCGTGGGATCATAATGTCCAACCCCACCACGGTCACCACTCAACCGTGTCCCCGAGTGCCACATCCACGTGTTGTTTGAACACCTCCAGGGATGGTGACTCCACCACTGCCCTGGACAGCCCAATGGTCAACAAGCCTTCTGGTAAAGAAGTTTTGGATTTGAAAAGGATTTGAATTTGGGGTGATTTTACAGCTGGGATTCTCCTGTAGCTCTGTTTCAAATGCCTGTGCTCCCTTATTTGCCAGTCGCACTTTGGAAGCAAGAACCTCGTCTTGGCAAGTGGGGCATTTTGGATGGGAGTGATCAGTCAGTGCAGTGCCTTGCTCTCTTCATTCCTCACTTCCCCTGGGAAGGAAAGAGCCTTGAGGTAACAGCTCCTCTGGAGAGGAAAAATATTAAAAGCTACACGCTGCTCCAGGATTTCCAGGAGAAGGAGAGAGATGGAAAGTGGGAGCCATGAATTCCCATGTCCAGCCCAAATGCCATCAACCCAATGATGGGATCCCATCCTGTGTGGACAGAGGGATGAAACACCAATTTTTCTGGCACATAGGACAACTTCAGTTTATTATCTTGGGCCTAATACAATGAGCCCAGATGATGAGATCCTGGCTCTGTGAGCACTGAGCTCAGATTTACACAAATCAGTGTTTGCTTCTCCTTTCTGGGCAGAGGTGGCTGTGGAGGGCAAATGCTGCTCTGCCTTCGTTGGTGCTACAGGCCCTGACTGAGCAGGAGTGCTGGAAACACAAGGCACAATAAAGATGAAGCCTTGGCCTTCCTGCACGGCAAGACTCAGGGAGCTAATCTCCAGGTCCAGATTATGGCTTGGCTGTGAGACCCTCTGCTCCCTCAGCAAGCCCAGGTCCCCAAATCCAAGGACCATCTGCTTTTCACCCTTGACCACATCAGGGTTAGTGAAGATTCGACTTCAAATCAAATTTTGAGCTGGATGGCTGGGGATGTTTCTGGGGATGAACCACCTTTGGGGATGATCAGGGCCAGGTTGGACTGGGCTTAGAGCAACCTGGGCTAGTGGAAGGCATGGCAGGGGCTGGAACTCCATGATTTTAAGATTCTAACTAGCACCTGATTGCTCCTTGCTGACTATTAGTGAATAAAGGTAGAACATCCACAAACTATGAAAACAACCACTTGCCACTATCTAGGACCTTGTTTAGACCCTTTGGATCCTTCTAACAGGCAGAGCACACCCCTGGTTGCCAGGGAAGGCCTAAATCAAACCATTACAGCATGGAACATCTCACTGATGTCTTCCTGCAGTCATTCACCCCACCAGCAAAAAGCCAAAGATTCAGGAACAGGGAGAAGCCCCAAAGCCAACACGCAAACGAAACGTGTCCCCCGCCCTGAGGTGAGGCCAAGGGTGGCTGCCCCAGGGATAAGTCAGCTGCTGGAGCAAAACCTTTCCCTGAGCTGAATTCCCAACCCAGGATGCTCACGGCAGGACGAGGGAGCCTCGGCGGAGCCCACGCCTGGGACAGCAGGGATTGTGCAACGTCCTCCAGCCCAGTTGTATAACACCAGTGCTCTGCTTTCAGGACTTCTCCCAGGCAGCCCCGGAGAGCAGCAGCCCAGAGGAAGGGTGGTGTCAACGTTACCTTTCACTCACCCCAAAGAAAAGAGGGGGGGGGTGGGTCAGAGATTTGGTGCCGTTCCGGCGGCTGCCGAGCCAAGCAGGGGGGGTCCGGCTGTGCCTCTGCTCCTGGCCAGCACCACAGGCCCGGCAGCCGGGCCAGGCTCCGAGCAGGAAACACATGAATGCCATTGCTCCTCTCCCCCAGCGTGGAGCACGTCTTTTGTGGGATCGTTTTAACAGCAGAAGTCGCGCAAGGAACACTCACTGGAGAGATCGGCTTCCATCTGGGTCAACCCCGGAGTTTTCCCCCCTCCAATTTCCTCCAGCCCACTCAACAGCTTCCCTCCCTGGAAAAGTGTTTGCTCGAAACCATCTTGACGTGCAGCTGAACAGCTCAATCCCAAGGCAGCACATTTCCCTGGTCAAAGAGGGCACGAGAGCAGGGCAGGGCAGGGCAGAACCCCCATCCTGCTGCTGCAGATTCCCCAGTGCCCCACAACACTGATGCTGGGGCACCAAAGGTGCTCCCCAGAAATCTCCAGGATGGCACAGCATGGCTGTTCCACGTGGCCAGGGGTTTCCCTGGACAGCTGGAGTCAGCCCATGGTAGAGAAGGCTGAGTTTTAACCATCCACAAGGCGTTCAGCAAGAAGGGCAAACGAAGGAACTTCCCATGTGTCAGGGGCCGTGTGAGCCCCGCACAGAACAGCCTCCTCAGGCATCAAAAATCCAGCACAGCACTGCCCAGGAATTCTCCACTTCAGCCTCAAACCCACGAGCAGCACATTTCCCATCGGACATCTGAAGCCACACACCCTGCAGAGTCCCCCATCACACCCAGATCACCAGCCCCCTCCTCCCCAGAGCTGCCCTGTTCCCAGAGCCCTTGGATGTTGGCATCCCTGGCCCCCTCTTGGCACCCTGGAAGCATCCAGCCAGGAGGGCTTCACAAGATCCCTTTGGGAATGCTGAGGTCCCACCCAGGGAGCCTCTGGAGGGACTGCAAGGAGCAGACACCCAAACTGCAGCCGAGCCCCAGGAATGAACCACCACCACTACCACCACGTCTTCAAAAAGGAACAGCAAAAGTCTTCCAGGGCAGTGCAGACATGTCTAAGCAGCTTAGAGAACAGCCCTGATTGTCTGCACCCAGGATCCTGGAGCGGTGGGACAACAATCTCCAGCTCAGGCAGCAACTTCTTAACAGGAGCCAGATCAGCAAGAGCAGCTTTGCCCACCCGGAGACACACGGAGCAACAAGAAAATCATCCAGAGAAACAGCAGCAGATCCATCACCAGAAAAACACATAACAGAACTACACCAACCCCTCCTTTGGTGTCTCTGGAACCAAACACAAATTTATTGTGAGAATCATTATGGTATTAGGGAAAAAAAAAAAGTAAGATGACAGTACCTGATCCTCCAAACTGAGTGCTCGCTAGGGTCGTGGGTCTGTTTTTTCCATTAGCCACTGGCAGGGGAAACATCTAGAAAAACAAGAAGATGAGAGAAGGGAAGAGAAAGAGATTTCAGTCTGTTAGTTTTACTGTGCTGCTGCAAAGGGGTCAGACTGGGGGAGGAAAGGGGGAAGAGGAGCACTTTATTGATGCAAAAAACTTCCCTCTCCTTGTGTCCCTGCTCCATGGATCAGCTGCAGGAGGGGCAGGGGAGCAGCTCTGCACTAACACACACAACCTGACACAGGGATGGGGTCACAAAACCAAGTCAGGCAGAGTTCAAGAAGCGTTTGGACAGTGCTCCCAGGCACAGGGTGTGACTCCTGGGGATGGTCCTGCGCAGGGACAGCAGCTGGACTCGCTGATCCTTGTGGGTCCCTTCCAACTCAGCACACCCTGTGATTCTGTGATGCTCCTGTGTCCACAGCGTGCCTGGTTCCTTGGGTGCAACCAAAACCCAGCCCAGGAGCATCAGTGCTGTGGTCAAACCCAGCAGGTTCTTCCCTAACTCGCTCACCAGGGCCCTCCCTGCAGGTGCCCACGGGGCCGACCCCATTCGTAGAAACCCAGCGGAAAAACGCCCCTGCAGCACCCTGAAAAGCTCATTTCACCCCTCCCCATCCCAGCTCCCACAGCACTCCGGGTCTCATCCTGTCTCCCTGGACACACACAGTGCCTGGGCAGGACGTGGGCTGCCCGTGGGTCTGGCTGGCACAGGCAGAGATGACTCAGCCCCAGGATCCGGCGGTGCCCGAGCTCGGCGCCAGCCCCGCGGGATGAGCCCTCCAGCCTCCCAGGGCAGCTCCCACCCCGCTGCTCCAGGGGCTCCAGCAGCCCCAGGACCCAACACGGCCCCGGGGGCTGGGGGGAGAAGCTACTCCAAGTGCAAAGGTTTCAAAAATGAACCTATTTCACGGTATTAGTCGCTCTGGGGACTTGTTTGCTCTATTGCTGCAGCTTCAGTATCACAACTGAGCTTCCTCCTGCCAGGAGCTTCCTCAAAAACACTGCACACCTCGTCACCTAACCTGTATAAATATTTTTAATAAAAGTTGGGAGAGTTTCAGAAGCTGCTATTTAATAATTTACATGCACCTGCGTGCAGCAGAAAAGAAAACTAATTCTCCTCCACACAAATGGAGCTCCAGCCAATAAAACAACTGGTGGGAAAACGTTTAGTGAATTAACATTTTAATATCCTTTTTCTACTCAAGATACTTTCACCACCAAGTCATTTGAATTTTTATTATTTTTAGCTTTGTAATGTCTGAGTAACTCAAAAGTTTAATGCTTTGAAGATTAAACAATGTAATGGCACAAGAGCCTACAGAAATGCAGCGTTTCATGCCCTGACATAGCTGATGTCTGGCTGTGGTCAGAAACATTCCTTTGTGCAGAGCAGTCTGCCCAGCTTTGTTTTCACAAATGCTGGGGAGAGAAAAAAAAAAAAAAAACAACAAAAAAAAACAAAACCAACAAAATACAGTTAAATGTGGTAGAGATGCAAAGAGAGCAGTTAAGGAACCAACTGCCATTCATAAAGAGCACAAATTTGGGATCATATATATGCATGCACGGGGTGTAGATGTTCTATATATGGATTTAAACAAAGGTGTAAACAGTGTTTAAGCATCCTGGCACTGCTGCCAGCACCTGCCCACACTGGGCTGCCCAGGGACCCCCACCATGGAGGTGCCCCACGAGGGGAGCCCCTGCTGCCCACCCCAGGGGCTCCAGAGGTATTTGGGGTGGCCCGGCAGCCCCACCATCAGATGACACTTGTTTCCTCAGGAAGTTGGGCTAGAAAATAAAAACAAACCCTGCCACACCGAAGGTTGCAGCCAACCTTCCTCCCTGCACTGCTGCAGGGCTTCCCTTGCAGGGCAGGGGGTGGTTTCTGCAAAGACCTCCACAACTACTGCAAATGGAATTTATGGGGCCGGTCCCACCCGGGCTGTGCTCACTCAAGGTAGGGAAGAGGATTAAGTGGTTAGGAACCCCCTTTCCAAGGGGCAGGCCTGCATGTGCAAGCACGGGGGGAAGGGATGCACGATGAACCCGGGCACCCAAAAAAAGAAATAATAAAAAAAACCTCCAACAAATGAAACCCCAAGGCACTGCTGGCTCGTTTCCATGAGCATTTCTGCTCAGCACTTGCTGAGGTTGAAAAACCCCACGTTCGAGCACCAAACAGGAGTGGAGAAAATGAACAGCCTTGTTCCACTGTGCACCCAGAGCCTTCTGCTTCTGCAGAACAGAAGGTGGGTCCCCCCCACCCCTGGTGATCCCCAGCACACCCAGCATCCCTAAAACACCCCCACACCCCGGGGATGCCCTCCCCTCCTCTGCCTGCTTTCAGAGGTGTTTTGAGGCTGATGCAACACCTTCCTGCTCTCCTTCCCCAGGGGATTTAGGAGTCACAGACCCCTTCCCACACCAGGGCACGTGGGGATGCCGAAGAACAGAATCCTGGAATGTCCCGAGTCGGGAGGGACCCACAGGGATCATCCAGTCCAACCCCTGGCCCTGCACAGACACCCCAACAATCCCACCCTGTCCCTCAGAGCGTTGTCCAAACGCTCCTGGAGCTCTGGCAGCCTTGGGGCCATGCCCACTGCCCTGGGGAGCCTGGGCAGTGCCCCAGCACCCTGTGGGGGAAGAACCTTTCCCTGAGATCCATCCCAACCCCCCTGGCACAGCTCCAGCCGTTCAAGCAGGGTGATGGGGAGGGGGGAATCCCGGGTTACCCCTCCACACTCATCACTTGGCAGCCCCAGGAAGTGTTTGGGTTTTTTTTTTTTCTTGCTCCCAGCCTCTTTTTCCACTGGGGTGTGGGCTGCAGCCCCGAGGAGCCGGCACAAGGCACAAGTCATACGTGAAGTGCCGCCTGCCCTCGCTGGCGTGTGTCGCTCACAGGCAAAGTTCATCCACCCACTGCAAATTTCCTTTCTGCTTTTAAAATGCTGCTTTAAAAATAAACTGGGGGGGGCAGGGAGGAGATGAACCGGAGCTGGCACCTACGGAGGGACCCAGGCATTGAGGAGGGACCCAGACACGAGCTCTCAAGGGTTGTAATTGGGTCATTACTTGGCCTTTGTTAGATTTGAATAAATGTAGATTGAAACGGTTATGTAAAATCCCCCATCTTAAGTCGCTGTCTTTGGTTTCTCGAGTCCTACCTCCAGCCTCCCTGAGAGCTGACAACTTCTGCACACCCTTGTAGCTCCATTTCCACCCCTCCCAAAGAATTTATTCTCCATCCACTTCTCCCAGGGCAAATCCAGCACATGGGAGGATCCAAACACCCGCACCCTCCCCCGGGGAGGTTACAGCCAAGACACCCCAAACTCTCATAGGCAAGAAAGAGAATTTGCCAGACACAAGGAACATCAAGCAGCATTTCATATATTGTGCACTTCTACCAGCGCATCACTTTTCGAACTAGATCAGTTTTCATTTTCTCCCCTCTCCCACCTTTTGAACTCCAGGCTGACCCAACCTCAAGCCTGAACTCCAAACCTGAAATCTATTTTGCAGCGTGGAAAGTATCCAGCTGTTAATCTGGGGAGAAGAGGGAATTCGGCTCAAAACCCACTGCCAGCAGGACATTCTATATGTGTTCACCTAAGACAGACCTTCCTGACTGTGGCCCCAAACGCCCACTGCGGCCTGAAGTCAAACTTCACAACTGCTCCGCTCCGGACAAAAGTGAGAGGTTTATCATGGAAGGGCAGGCATCGGGCCTTGGCTGGAGCAGGGCACAGCTTCAGCATCCTCCAGCAGGGCAGGAGGAGCTGCTTGAGCCCTGCTTGCTGCCAACAGCCAGGCATTCCACCCCCGCTTCCACGGCTGGAGCAGCCACGGGGCCGGAGCGCGGCGGGAGCGCGGGGAAACGAGCCGGCAGGTCCTGTGCGACTGCTCAGGCCCCTGCCCACCCTGCACCGTCTCATCGAGCCAGAAACCCCCTCTGACAGCAGCCTCCCCGCAGCATATGGTTAATACTCTGCTAATAATCATGGCTGTTAACAGCATCTCGCTCCTGCCAGAGCCCCCGGCTGGCACCGAGCCGCTGCCGCTCTCCGGCTCCGCAGGCGCTCGGCGGCACGGACGGACCCTCCCGGGGCTGCTCTGCTCCAGCTCGGCCGTGCCCAGGGGTGCCCCTGCCCTTGGAGCATCCCAGCCCAGCCAGGATACCTGCCCACACCTTCCCACAACACACCAACAGCGGAACAGATGGCCTGAGATAACCAATAACCACGAGTCATACAACAGCAGAATGTCCCGAGTTGGAAGGGACCCGCAAGGATCATCCAGCCTAACTCTGGGCCCTGCACAGACACCCCAACAATCCCACCCTGTCCCTCAGAGTGTTGTCCTTGAGCTCTGGCAGCCTTGGGGCCGTGCCCACTGCCCTGGGGAGCCTGGGCAGTGCCCCAGCACCCTCTGGGGGAAGAACCATTCCTTAATATCCAAGTCCTTGTGGTCCATCATCTCCCAGGAGCACAGGCCAAGGGCAGCTCCTGCTGCACGAAGCCTGCACCTGCCAGACTGACCTGGCAGCCCCAAAGCCCAGCCTAACCAGTGGGTTGAGCTGCCCACTCGGGTGGATGTGCAGGATGTGCAGGATGTGCAGGATGCTTTCTGGAAAGCTCCTCTCCAGATTTGCCAGCCCGTCCTGGCCGGCTGCCAGGGAGCAGCGGTGAAGGCAAGCTTACAAATTACCTGCACTTTGGGGCAATCATAAAAGGCAATTTGTTCAAGGGTAGAGGTAAGTGTGCTGCCATGCACACCCCAAAGCAGCCATGAGGCTGCATTGCTGGGCCTTTGGTTCCAGCTCACATAGAGAATCCCTTGATTTTTGCCTTATTGGGAAACTGTGTTGGCCCAAAGCTTTGGGGGAGCTCAGGATCTATGCAATGGCATTATTTATGGACAGGACTGTAAGCCCCAATTTATAGCATCTCACACAACCCTGCCATTTAATGGAACTCAGGCCAGGCTGTGCAAACCCATTATGGCCAAATCTTAAAATTCCCACAGCAAAACACTGCTCAGGGCTGGACCACAGGCTACTGGGGCTGAGCACATCTTCCCTAGAAAAAAGCAATCCAAATGCTGATCTGAAGCAAATGCTTCCAGCTGCTCTGAATATCTCTAGATTTCCCTCCCATCTCCTCTCCTGGAGAGGATTGCAGAACTGATGCTCCACTCCTGTTTATTCAAATTAAAATACATTTGGAAGAGGGAGCTTTGTGGACAAAAATTCTGCATCCCAAGGACACAGAGAGAGCAAATCATGGAGGAGCCTCTTTGATGGACCCACCACGTACAGTCTAGGAAGCTTTTCCATTTCAGCTACTCATCCTGGAGGAGAGATGTTAATGTTCCCTTTATGCAAACTCAGGAGAAGGGTGTGTGGAGATGAGGGTTTGTGAAACAGAGCTGGCTCTGGTCCAGGCTGCGCCGGAGCCCATCGGCCGACTGATCCTGGAGGGAATGTCTCCGAATCATTTGCTGGCAAATGACATTTGCAGGCCCTGCTGCTGCAAGAGCAGCCACCCCCAGTGCTGCTGCACGAGCCTTTACACCCACACAGGACCAGTCCTGGTCCTTCCCAGGTTTACACCAGTGTAAAAGCACCGAATCTGAACCCAAATTTGGTGTGGATTCATCTTCAAGGACAGGAACACTCGTGTACAGAGGGAACAGGTCAGGGCCCCTCCAGGGAATACAGATCTGAGCATGCAAATGAGGATGGTTCGTTAGGTTTGAAAAGGTCTTGGGGTTTTTTTTCAAGCTCTGAATGGTGAGTGGGATTGGATTTTTTTCCAAGGGGGAGAAAAAACAAACTGGGAGCTGCTGCAGCCCCGGCCAAGGAGCAGATTCTGGGTTACTGACCCTAAGTGCAGTTCAAAACTCCCAGTGCAGGAGATGGAAGGCCCCAGGGCTCCTGCCAACCTCCAGGACCTCTGAGAGGGACAAATAACCACACTGCTGCTCCCCAGCAAGCCCTGACCTGACTCCTGGTTTTACAGGGACACTGTCACTGCAGCCCCTGCACCCACTGTAAAACATCCTACTGCAAAAGTCCATCACTGGCAAATTCACAGAACCAGCCTCCCAACAGAAGGATGAAACTGGGAGAACTGGGCCTCTCCTGCAGGACAATTGCTCTTGTGAGGGCTGAGAGACCCCCCCACCAGCACAAACAGGTACAAACCCCAGCTGTACAGAAAGGTTTATGTCCCACTGCTGAACCTCAGGGCACGGATGCAGAAAAGCAGATGAGCCTCAGCACATCCACAGGTGTCACAGGTACCAGGCCTGCAGGTGACCTTAGCTCTGCCACCACTTTCAGTCCCTTCTCCAAGGGGCAGGACATCCAGCCCAGCAGGGCCGTGGGCTGGGTGACCCAGGCCAGCCCAGAGCCACAGCGGTGACACCCCTGGCTATTCCCCCTCCTGGGGCTGTTGTTTCTATCTCTGCAGCACGTTTGCTTATCTAAACAGCAAGGCACACGCTCCGAGTGCCATGAGGGTGCAGCACACAACAGAGGAACCCAACAGACAGTTGTTTGCTTTTGACCACGAGTCACCTGCCAAGGAGAGGCAGCACCGCTGGCAGCGCGACACGGGACGTGCCAGGGACCGACCCCCCTCTGCCCTGACTAAAGGGACTTCTCCTCCCTCTGAGCTGTGCACACCCTTGGGGGGAACTCTTTAGGTCCTGTTGCTTTGAAAATAAACAGCTCCTAAAGGCAGCTCAAGGTTTCCAGGATACAGAGGAGCAGAGCATGGGGAACACAAGTGTCCAACTCCTGCAAAAATAACGCGCCGGAGAGCTTGGACACGTTTCAAACTGTGACAAAATAACCTGTGGGAGCAAAAGTTTAATAGTCTGGATCTGGGGAGAGGAAAAAAGCTTGATTAATCAGCTACTGAAGTTACATCTCTGCGTGGCTGCAGAAACAGTCACCCAGTGAGCATTTAAACAGAGAACACACAACTCCGTTAATTCCCCCAAAATTTCCCATCCAGAAGAAAAAAAAAAAAACCCTCTCTGCGCTCCCTGCAAGGAAACAACACACGTTCGAGGGGGAGAGGGGGGAGAGAGGAGGGGCAGAGGCTTTGCTTTAACTTGAAAATAAACAAGTTGCAGCACATGTGCACGCACACAAACACGGCACATCTGAAACCCATCATGTCCAATTTACAGGCTCCCATTTCCTCCCCCGTGCAGCTCCCAGCCCCGGCAGAGCCCCGGGCCTGCCGAGCCCCCCGGCCGCGCTCGCTCACCATACTGAAGTCCAGCAGGTCACTGAGCTCTTTGTCTGTCCCAACTGCAGCCATTCTCTGCTGCTGCTGATTCATATTCCCACAGACTCAACAGTGGCAGTCCTGGAGAAGGCGAGGGGGAGGGGAGGGAGAGATTTTAATGACTAGAGCAAACTACCCACCCCATTGATGAATATTTTAAAAAGACAGAGCGAGGGGGGGGCGAGAAAAGAAGAGCCCTCAGCGTGTCCCCGGCGTCCAACTCTCCTCGGAGAGCACAGTCGGAGTCCTCACACAGCACCCAGCGGCAGGAACAAGCGCTCTATTGACCAGACACACTTGTATGTTAGTTTTTTGCTGCCAATTCCACTAGTTCGGGCCAATTCTGTTCCTGGCGTGTGGCGAATGAAGGGGGGGGGGGGGGAAAAAAAAAAGGGAAAAAAAAAAAAAAAAAAAAAAAGAGTCAACTCATTTATCAAAGGGTTCAGGCAAGTTATCACTCAGGCGCTTGTCTGGCTCGGCTCGCCCCCTCGCCTTCCCCCACGCTCGCTCCCCGCAGGAGGCTCTCTTGTCCTTGCCGAGTTTTGTTTAAAAAAAAAAAAAAAAAAAAAAAAAAGGGGGAAAAAAAAAAAAAAAAGGGAAAAAAAAAAAAAAAAAAAAAAAAAAAGTCTGATGTTACAGCTCTTTCCTCCGGGTCGCCGAGCACCTGCAGCTGCTTTTTCAGGGACCGTGTTTGGGGATGCCCAGCCAGGCTCTGCGCTCAGTGAGAACTGAACCCTCTCCGCTCCCAAAAGGGACTGGAAACAAAAAAAAAAAAAATTTTTTTGTTTTCGGAGTGTTTTTGCAAAAATAAAGCCCTCCAGGCAACCTTGCGAGATAGGTAAATATTATTCTTCCTAATTTTACAGATTATTTTTTTTTTTTTCAAAAGGGAGATTGATCTTTTTGGCCAGCTCGCTGTAATAGAAAAATATTTCTTTGGGAGGGAGGAAGAGAGGCCTGGGATGAGATAAAAGATTCCCTTTTTTTTTTTTTTTGGGCCTTTTTTTTTTTTTTAAGAACTCATTCATGGTTACAAAGGGCAGCTGGCCAATAAATTTAACTCATTAATCATAAGGTAAAAAAACAAAACAAAACAAAACAAAAAACTCTATGTGATCCAAAGCATTTGTAGGCTCAGCCACTACATTTCAACGAAGTTTTATAAAAAACACTGAAATCAGCCCAGCATGTGAAAACCCTTCACCACTATAAAAAAACATCCAGGGGATTTCTTTTTTTTTTCCCTTTTTATGTTCTTTGCAAAGCCCTTTTTTTTAAAGTGTCATCAGTGCAGCAGGTCAGTGTTTTTAAAGCCACTTTCCCAACCTCATGCCTCGGTGCCTTGAGAGGGGCCAGGGGGAGATGAGACCCCGGAGAATCCGGGTAAGGGAGTGGGGGCATCACTTTGCAGCCCCCCTCAAAGCACCCGGGGACAACTTGAACAATACCCAAAGTCAGGCCGGGGAGTTTGTTTTAATTTATTCCCCACGCACACTTTCTAACCCCAGACCAGCCCCGGGGGTTCGGGGCCGGGACCCGCCGCAGATGCCCCCGCGGTCCCTCCCCAGCCCGGACAAAGGCTCGGCTGCCCCGGGACAGGCGCGGGCCGGGCCGGGGGTCCCGCGGTGGGTGAAGTTGGTCAGGGCCCCCCCACCCGCCCCCCCGTGCCGCGGGCAGGGAGCGGAGGAAGCAGGAGGGCGCAGCGGCCCCCACGAGCCCCCTCCCAGCCCCAAGGAGCCCGAAGCGGCCGCCCCCGCCGTGGGTCCTGCGGCTCGTGCAGCCCCCCGAGCCGGGCAGGGGCACGGGGACCCCCGGGGCCGAGGGGGCTGCTGCGGGCTGAAGTTCGCGGCAGGACCGCGGACCGGCCCCCGCCCCCCCGCCCGGCGGGGACCCGCGGACCCCCTTCCAGCCGCCCCGCACGGCCCCATCCGGCCCCGCCGCTGCCGCCCCCCCTTCCCCCGGCCCCGGCAAACTTTGCCGAGGGGACAATAGCGCCGAGCCCGTCCCGTCCCGCTCCGCACGGACCCAGCGGGGCAGGGAGGGGGCGGCAGCGCCGGGACCCCCAGCGCCGGCAGCGCCGGGACGCGCGCTCCGCGCAGCGCCGGGGGGGCGGCGCGGCCGGCTCCGGTTACTATTTTATTATTCTATATAAATACACATTTTTTTTATGTCCGAGTTTTTTTTTTTGGTTTTTTTTTTTACCTGTTCCAGGCCCGGCGCGCCCGGGGGCAGGGGAAGCGCATGAAGGGTCGCGGGGGTCGCGGCGGGGGCGGGGGCGGCCGCGGCGCCCAGGGCCGGGGGGCGGCGGCGGCGGCGCCTATTGTTCTCCGCCGCCGGCGGATACAATGTAGCGAGAAAAGCGGCGCGATCGCCCCGCACCGGGCGGCGCGTGCGCCCCGGGACCGCCCCGCGGCCCCGCCCCGCCAACCGGGCCCTAACGCCGCCGGGGCTGCCGCCGCCGCTCCGCCTCCCGCCGCCGTCCCGCCCGCCCGCCCCGCGGCCCCCGCATGGTCTCCCCCCGCGGCGGCGGCGGCGGCGGCGGCCGCTCCCCCCTCGTCGTCGCCCCCCCGCCCGCCTC